>NC_072776.1:33671688-33837879 GCF_022539595.1 Amphiprion ocellaris | reverse complement strand
CCCTCCTTTACATTATGTCATCATATGGCACGTTTTTACAACATGTTTGAAAAATCGCCTTTTTTTTCGACATAGTATAGTAAGGCGTTTTTTTTGCGCCAAAATTCATGATGATTTTTTTTTCACAGAAAACCTTTCTGGAGTGTTTTTCACGCCCTCCTTTACATTATTTCATCATATGGCACGTTTTTACAACATGTTTGAAAAATCGCCTTTTTTTTCGACATAGTATAGTAAGGCGTTTTTTTTGCGCCAAAATTCATGATGATTTTTTTTTCACAGAAAACCTTTCTGGAGTGTTTTTCACGCCCTCCTTTACATTATTTCATCATATGGCACGTTTTTACAACATGTTTGAAAAATCGCCTTTTTTTTTCGACATAGTAGTAAGGCGTTTTTTTTGCGCCAAAATTCATGATGATTTTTTTTTCACAGAAAACCTTTCTGGAGTGTTTTTCACGCCCTCCTTTACATTATTTCATCATATGGCACGTTTTTACAACATGTTTGAAAAATCGCCTTTTTTTTCGACATAGTATAGTAAGGCGTTTTTTTTGCGCCTAAAATTCATGATGATTTTTTTTTCACAGAAAACCTTTCTGGAGTGTTTTTCACGCCCTCCTTTACATTATGTCATCATATGGCACGTTTTTACAACATGTTTGAAAAATCGCCTTTTTTTTCGACATAGTATAGTAAGGCGTTTTTTTTGCGCCAAAATTCATGATGATTTTTTTTTCACAGAAAACCTTTCTGGAGTGTTTTTCACACCCTCCTTTACATTATTTCATAATAGTATGTATGTATGTACATATGTATTGCCACATGTATGTATGTATGTATTCCCGTGTGTATGTTTTCACATACATACATACATACATACATACATACATGTGGGAGTAAATACATACACACACATACATATAGGAATGCATACATACATACATACTCTTTCATTCTTGGTAATAATCATATTTACTGCATTAAGTGCAGCCCAGTGACTGATATTTATGCATCACATTAAGAGTTAACAAATAAAAATAAGATGGGCATTGCAAATTTACTTGAAAAGTTTAAATATTAACATTAAGCCGTTTTTTTCTGCTAGTAATTTAAACATTTTAACATTTGTACATTCTTTACATAGAGCATATTATATGTTTCTTATTGTTTATAGTTCTGTAAACAATAAGGTATATTGTGTATATTATTGTTTTATTTACTGCACATTTTTGCTTATTTATCTGTATTTATGTGGTGGGGACCGGACTCTCTACTGTAACAACCAAATTTTCCCTTAGGGATTAATAAAGTATTTCTATTTCACTCTAAATAGTACAAACAAAACCGTACGGAATTATATAATATACATATTTACCCAACTAAATGAAGCATTAAGGTTAACCTTACACTATTATAGACTGTGCAAATTAACTTTAATGCAACCTAAATTTCAAAGTTGAGAATCTACATTATCATATACTCCAAAATTGTACACAGGAAGCCCAACAACTCCAAAGTCAACTAATTTTCTACATAGTAATAGCCACAAACAAATGCTAAATATTGCTAAATAGTCTGGGAACTGATCTATAGATGTATAGATCATTGATATGATCAGTTTTGTGGTCTCCTCTCCAAGGAGCCGCGTTGCTAAAAGAATCCTAAAGCATCAGACAGGAGTACAGAAACATCATTCCCAGCCACTGCAGCTTTAACTGCTGTTCCTCGGTGCAAGCTGCGATAACTGGCAGCCAGACAAGCTGGAGGGAAGTTCAGAGCATCGGGGTTTATTTTAATCCAACCAGGGAGCGTCTGGAGAGGTGAGCGCGCCACCTGCTGAGAGCGACGGCCGCTGCTCACCTCAGACCTCCTCCTGAACTCATCCAGTTTACAGGTCTGCAGCTTGTTGTAGCTGGAGGTTAAATCCTTCCAGATACGCTACAGGTAAATGAGCCGAGAGGGGGTTAAAAAAAACACACTCTTTTTATATTAATAATGCATCGTTTCCGTCCTGTTTCAATTATCGGACGCACATTCAAAACAACGTTCGGTTCCTTCTCTTAATCGGTGCCAAATTCCCAAATCTCCTGCTTTGGGAATTGTTAAACAGACTAATTTAAAGTTCGTGGGTTAGTAGACTTATGGACTTTGTTAAAATGCTCCGCAGGTAGCAGTGCCCAATGAAAAAACTCTCCCGGTTGCGATGCCGTGCGGCAGCAAGTGCGCGCAATTACGCAACACCCCCGCCTGTCCTGAGCTCTCACCGGATCAGCGTCTCTCCTCAGCCTCTCCGGTCCCGCAGCCCAACCTGACACCGTCCAGCTCTCAGGTACGACGCAGTTCATGAAATAATGCATGGGAAGGCGTTTGAGGGGATGAATAAAGAAAAAAACCCGACTCGAGGCGAGGTTTTGTTTCGGCTGTTTTCGGGCTCCAGGCGGCGTTTTGGGATTGTTGTTGTGATGCAGGAGGAAAGGAGGGCAGGCTGGTTAATACAGGCGTCAGTGAGCGGGCAGATGATAGAACATGGCGGAGGGTTGGCATCTCTCTTAAATCCCTCAGACAGTAGATGTACCGCAGTAGCTGTGCCTCTTTCATTTAAAGGGATTGTCCGCTTCTTTTTTAAAAATGTTTTTTGCTCATGTTTGTGCATTAAAGCGCACTGCGGCAGGAGCTGTGACGTTCAATGAGAAGGATGAGTTTAAAACATGGAAATGGATGAATTTACCTGAGCAAGTCTGACCAAATTAAAGTCAGGCTGCACTGATTCAGCTGCTGCTCTTTCTGTTTGCTTATAAACTAGATTCCTATAAAAATACAATCAGTTGTGTAGCTGACGGTAAAAGTTTGCAGTGCATGAGTGAATCCTAACATCCACTAACATCCAGAACAGCCCTGCAGAGTTGACAACAAGCCTCCTCTCCTCTGCATTAACCTGCGAGCAGAGACACTGCAGTGTCTGAGAAATGGCTGCTACACTCTCAGTGGATTGGATCTGACAAAATGGTGGATTCTGGCTTTGGAGTGAAGCTAAAGTCTGGTGCTGAGAAATAGCAGCCGGCATGTGAAATAGGAGGGCAGGGGTGTGGATGGATGGATGGATGGATGGATGGATGGGAATAAGAGGTGGAGTGTTTTGTGCTGCTCAGTGCTGAATTATACCAACCCTAATCTTCTGAGATACCCAGCGCTTCATTATCAGACTCTCAGCTTGTTAAACTACGTCAGAAAATGCAGTCATGTCGACCTTTTTTGTGCAGCTTTTTAATGTGCTTTCTGCGCCAGACACCTGGGGAGGCATTCCTGCTCCTCCTCTGGTGTTTTCATCCTTTCACCTGATCCTGAGTGCCCATTCAGACCAGCAGTGTCAGATTACAGAAGGGTCCACAGCCTCAAGGAGCAATAATCAAAAACTACCACCAGTATCTATGGAGTGGAGTTAACTAGTGCGTGGCAGGTTTTTTGTTACCATCCGTCCTGACTGTAATCTAACCCTGGCTGCAGCAGACCGACCTTCTCGTGACTCCAACCAGCTCCAGCCACCATGGGAAAGGAGAAACTCCACATCAACATCGTCGTGATCGGCCATGTGGACTCCGGCAAGTCCACCACCACGGGCCACCTCATCTACAAGTGTGGCGGCATCGACAAGAGAACCATCGAGAAGTTTGAGAGGGAAGCTGCTGAGGTAAGGAGATATCAACAGGTCATCCCACACGACCACGACCTCATCACCTTCTCTGACCGTAGACTAAAAGCTGGAATGAGTTTTTAAGGATGTCTGTTGCTTCTTTCCCAGATGGGGAAGGGGTCGTTCAAGTACGCCTGGGTGCTGGACAAGCTGAAGGCTGAACGGGAGCGCGGCATCACCATCGACATCTCGCTGTGGAAGTTTGAAACCAGCAAGTACTATGTGACTATCATAGACGCCCCTGGTCACAGGGACTTCATCAAGAACATGATCACCGGGACCTCCCAGGTCTGTAACAGGAAGACCACCAGCCATTCTGTGTGTCCTGGTGACCTTTCATAAGCCTATCTGTACAGTATACCCAGCCAATTTCACATGTAATAGCGAGATATGTATAGGGAATATCTGTAATTCAACTTATTCTGGTCAAAATGAACATTTCAGACAACTACAATGATTACTACAATTTTGTTGTTACAAATATCTACAATTTAGCTGCGAATATCTGCAATGTGAATTACAGCTATCAGCTGCTTTCAGATATCTATAGTTTCTTGCTGAATAGTCCTAATTCTAGTGCAAGAGACCTTTAATTCCCCTCAATTTAGAGATTACATTAAGTTCCAACTAGTCCAAAGACCTCTTCAGCTAGAAATCTGACTTCTTAAAATGACACTGTAGATAACTCAAACTGAAATTCTGCCCAGTTAAAATTTACTTTCAGATATTTTGACTGGGTGAAATGATATCTGTAGCTTAAAGTAAGAATCCTCAACAAATAGGATAAGACGGCTTGATTTTCAAACATATTCTGGCACAAACTGTGACCGCATGACGAGTTGTTTTACCACTACATCAGAAGAAGCAGCTTGAGGCCGCAGTTCTAGTAAATTTTGAGTGAATAAAGCTCTCATTCTCCACAAATTCTTGCCTATTAGCTCTTTCTTTCATTGCATGTTGTGATGATTTAATGCAGTTCTTTCTGCCAACAGCTGACAAGTGCTTCCTATGTCTAATGGGAAGCCTCCAATGATCCATAACGACATCTGAGGTTATCTGCAACTGTTATTTCCACAAATTAAAATCGAAAAACAAATATCTGTTGCTTTGACTAGTCAGAATGGCATTCGAGATATCTTGATTACAAACATAGTTGATATTTTACTTAAGAAATATCGAACTCGGCTCACTACTAAGTGTTGTTGCCGTCGAAAAATGTGATCTGTTGTTCCATTTTAGTCATTCAATTGAAACTGCAGTAGAGTGACTTCTTCTGAGGTTAATATCAGAACAGGTTTTTATTTCTGTCTAAGCAACATTACAATCACTACTAGCAGGTAATATCAAAGCTGTAACTGGCATCCTCCATTAGAACAGACATTAAAGACGGCTTTTAGTCGTGTACTAGCCTAGAACATGACTCATCTTAATCAACTTCTGCTAATACAATCACACAATTGACTTCCAGTCCTGAATTAATAAGTGCAGTTATGGAAGCTGCTGCATTAATGTTTCATGTCCTGCATCCTCAGGCAGACTGTGCCGTGCTGATCGTGGCGGCTGGTGTGGGAGAATTCGAGGCAGGTATTTCAAAGAATGGACAGACCCGTGAGCATGCCCTTCTGGCCTACACGCTCGGGGTGAAGCAGCTCATTGTGGGCATCAACAAGATGGACTCCACCGAGCCCAACTACAGCCAGAAGCGCTATGAGGAGATCGTGAAGGAGGTGAGCACCTACATCAAGAAGATCGGCTACAACCCGGACACCGTCGCCTTCGTACCCGTTTCGGGCTGGAACGGAGACAACATGCTGGAGCCGAGTCCCAATGTAAGTAGCGCATATGGAATGCAAATGTTCTGAAGATTAATGAGATGTGCAGCCATGAAATTGAATGCTAATTTGTTTAGGATGGGAAGCTGCAGCTCAAAGGCTAACAGCTGTTCCAACTCAAATACTAAGACTAGCTGAAGAAAATGGAAAACCTTTTCTTTTGCAATCACCAGACATGATTTTACGCTAGGCATTTTTTTCAACAGAGACCACACATATCATATATGTAATAGTGAATGCTAAAATGCAGTGTAGCAGTGTCACAAATTCTGAAAATTTGCTCAATTATGTTAGTTACAGAGGAACAAGTAGCTTAAGTTTGCTACCACTGTAAGCTCCAAGTATTTTCTATTTATAAGAGAAAGGCTATGTTACAATGGCAATTACCGCAGGAACTGTACAACAGAAATTATTAATTGTTTTACTCTTACTATCTTAGCTTGCAATCCTTAAATTATCTTGTCTTTATGAAATGCAGCATTACTTTCTCTGTTCTAGATGACCTGGTTTAAAGGGTGGAAGATCAATAGGAAGGAAGGCAATGCATCAGGGACAACACTGTTGGAAGCTCTGGACGCCATCCAGCCCCCGACCCGTCCAACAGACAAACCTCTGCGTTTGCCCCTGCAGGATGTCTACAAGATAGGAGGCAAGTAGTGGATAAGATCTAAACACTGAATAGGGGGCAGTTGACTGTAACACCTCTTATCTATGATCAAAGAGACTTTTCAGTGCAGGACTGAACTATTGATGTTTCCTCAGGTATTGGAACGGTGCCTGTAGGTCGTGTGGAAACAGGCATCCTAAAGCCTGGCATGGTGGTGACGTTTGCCCCCGTCAACGTGACCACTGAGGTGAAGTCCGTGGAGATGCACCATGAGGCTCTGACCGAGGCTCTTCCTGGTGACAACGTGGGATTTAACGTCAAGAACGTGTCCGTCAAGGATATTCGCCGTGGAAACGTGGCTGGTGATAGCAAGAACGACCCTCCGCAGGAAGCTGCCAACTTCACTGCTCAGGTAGACGTTACAAAAGATCCATTTATAGATGACTGAACAGATTCAGCTTCGTTATGTGTCAGGCCTATTTATAGTGTCAGGGCATCAAATCCATTTAGATGAAGAAAAGCAATCTTTGAACCTCACTTTAGTCAGTTAAACTGGGTTATTCTACCACATTGTAAGATTGTCTTCAAAGGATGAAAGGGAGGGCATCAAAATCAGACTGCTAAACAAGCAGACAGTAAAACAACAAGGAAGTAATGTTTCTATTAATAAGTCGCCCATGTTGGCCGCTTACTTTGTAGGTGATCATCCTCAATCATCCCGGCCAGATCAGTGCCGGTTATGCTCCTGTGCTGGACTGTCACACTGCTCACATTGCCTGCAAGTTTGCGGAGCTCAAGGAAAAGATTGATCGGCGCTCCGGCAAGAAGCTTGAGGACAACCCCAAAGCCCTCAAGTCTGGAGATGCTGCCATCGTAGATATGATTCCTGGCAAGCCCATGTGTGTTGAGAGCTTCTCTGAGTACCCACCACTGGGTAGGTATAGAGTTATAGTTATATATAGAGAGTATTATTAGGTATAGAGTATATAGTTTACTGAATTTAAGCAGCTTCCCAAAACATCTTACCCCCGTCAAAAGGCATGGTGACTCTGAAGTCAAGCCGAATGCTGCCATGGCCTAAAATGTCCGTCTTTAATTTTCATTTTGCAGGTCGTTTTGCGGTGCGAGACATGCGTCAGACTGTGGCCGTCGGCGTGATTAAGGGCGTGGAGAAGAAGGTCTCCACCACTGGTAAAATTACCAAGTCTGCCCAGAAGGCCCAGAGGAACAAATGAATGTTGTGCTACACTGCCGACCCCAAGGTCTCCCAGGGCAGGACATCAGTCATCCAACTCCATCCTACTATTGGCTGCTTCAACTTAATAATTAAAGACTGGTTAATCATCACAATGCATCGCAAAAGCATTCGAAGGAAAGAAAAACACGTAGATCTTTAGTCCTTGAGGCGGCACTCCTGACTCCATTTCAGTGGTTAGATTATCATTACGTACAGTGTAATATCAAAAAGATAATTTTAAATGTGCACTGTTGGTTTGGTTCACGGCAATACCTTTCTTTGATATTGAGATATCGAACAGTTAGAGATACTGTAATTTATCATCTTTATAGCTCTCTGGAGTGCAGGTCCTGGTCTCTTTACGTGGTACATGTTGTCCTGCTTTTAGTGTTTGTTTGCAACTACATGGTGCTCTGTAGGAGCCTATGGCAAGAGGCTAAATATATATTCTGAGTAGTGGAATAGTGGATTAGTGGAACATTTGTTGTGTTTAAGCTTTAAAAAGCACTTAAAACAAAATGGTCCAAATGTGTCCTTATAAAGGGACTCAGAGTAGACCACCTGTCGAATCTTAAAGCACTTTGATTGGCGTTTTGCTAACTTTGCACATGCACTGGAGAAGTTTAAATTGGCATCAGCTTCTGCACCTTATTGTAAGATGGCATGAGCCTCTTTGCAACATTAAACATATTTCAACCAAAATGTAGTGCTGTTGTTCTTAGTAACTATTTTCTGATGCTAAGACGTGACAGAGCAACAGATGCCTTGAAATCAAATCCTTACAATACGCACTTTTATCCACAAGGTGGAGCTTTTGATATAGGAATAACATGGCAATTGTTCATGATTCTCAAACAAATTGAACAAAGATCATATGAAGCCATAATTATAATAAACGTCAACTCCTATAAAACTAAACTAATATTCAGTGGGTATTATTTCTACTAGATCACTGAGTAACATAACCTGTTTACCTAATTAATACAAATGGATTCTGAACTCTGTCTCAATCAGTGCTGAGGAGTGAAACAAGTGTTTGACTTTATAAAAGAAAGCCATTTATGATTATGGTTGCACTTTATTAAACCCTAATTTCTGCTAATGTGTACAACTAAGCAAGAAAAGGTAAAAACAGAGCAATGTAATGTACTTTTATTAAATGAAGGGGCTGGGGGTGAATGGTGGCTGTTGAGGTGGATGGACAGATGATTGAGATGCATGAAATGTTCTAATTTTTCATCTCTATTGCACAATTGTGCCATCCATCCTCTGTTCTCTCTTTCACGGGAAATCACTGAAGCCATAAAGGAAGTGGTTTGAATAGTGGCGCAATGTGGGAACAAATCACTAAATACAACGTGGAAGTGGGCGTTTGTGTGGGCGTTTACAAAATGCAACAGGCGCTTAAGTCCCGGTTGTCGAACTTCTTCCTGCCTGAGAGAAGCCAGATCTTGGAAAAGCTTTTCCTTAACCCCAAACTGACTTGTGTGTTAATATTTTTAACTAACTCCCAGATCCGAGTCAGAAAATCAAGCTTGAGGATAGTCTGCCAACAGGGCGTGTTCTCATACAACAGCTGGAAATACTTTTGAGTCTCATTCTGCTCACGGCAGCATCATGACTGGTAGAGGGAGAGGAAAACCATGCAAGGCGAAGAGTCCTGATGCTGAAGGAGCCAAGCGCAAAACTAGACTTGACAAAATTAAACAAGTACCTCTTCCTAGCAGTCAAGACGATACAGAGAAGGAGAATGAAACTGCAAACAAACGGAAACCAAAGCAGAAACAGGTAAACCACGGTGAGGAGAAGCCATCTGTACAGAATGCCAGAGAAGAAGCAAACCTAAGGACAAATAAAGAAGACACAAAGACTCCTGCAAAAGGCACAAATGCCAAAACTTGTGCTGACAGGACCAAGCCAATGGAGCGATTTGCAGTGGAACCTGAGAAACCTGGACGAACCATAAAAAGATGTGGTGGGAAAGCCAAAGCAGGAGAACAAAATCCAGAGGTCATGACTAAGATGAAGTCAGACATACCAAATGACACTACAAAGGCTTCTACACCTAAAGCAAAAGCATGTGGTGGTAAGGCAAAACCACGAGTTAAATTTGCTGAGGAGACACCAGAGACGCAGCTGGAACATGCAGAAGCCAAAACCAGAAAGGTTCCTGAAGAGGAAAAGCTAGGAAAAGCTAAAACATGTGCAGACGAAGCAAAACTGATGGAAGAATCCATTGAGAGGGCAATCACACCAAAGGACAAAACTGCAGTGGACTCCATTCTCAACACAACTCTGAAAAACTTGAAGATTAAAAAGAACGACAGATCAAAAGCATCGCAGGTCGTCAATGAAATAACAGATAATATTATCAAGCATTTAAAACAGAACACGCAATGCTTTAAAGAAGTAGAAGAACCACTACGCTCCGGAAGTTACTATGAAAATTTAAAGGTAAGATGTTCTCGTCCAAATTAAAAATCTATTAAAAATTAAGCCCTTGTATGAATTGTGATGTACTTTACAGTGTTGTTTTTGTGTACACAGATATCCAGTCCTGATGAATTTGACGTCATGGTGCCCATTCTGGTTGAGCGAATCAACGTTGAACCATTCGGAGACGACGGCGCGTTTTACAGCGTGGCGTTAAAACGTGGCAACAGTCTGCTGAAAACATTTCAAGAGAATGACATTTTATGTGCCAGCAAAATGCTTCAGGAGTTCAGGGAAGAAGTGAAGAAATGTGTAAAAAAATATAAAGGTAAGTAGCCCAAATTAGAACTTGGTTGCATTTATAAACATATATTTAATGGAACAGCATTCCCACTGTGCTGTATGTCCATGTGTTGTGGTTGCATGCACCACAGTAGGACAACCTGTTTGTTTTGTAAGCTTTTTTATTTGTTCTTTCAGAATGGGTGGTGACCAAAAAGAAACCCGGCTGCCCTGCAGTGACCCTGACCAGAGAAGTAGAATCAGTCACCATTTCTCTGGATGTTGTTCTCTGTCTCAAGGTTAAATCAAGCTGGCCGTCTTTCACAAAAGAAGGCCTTAAAATAGAGGGCTGGCTTGGAGCTAAAGTAAGACAGGACCACAGGCTAAAGCCTTACTATCTTGTCCCAAAGTACGAAGGCAAGGGTAACGTGGAAAATGATAATGGAGTACTAGCTAAAGGTAAGTTTATCTTCCGGTGAACCAAAATCAGATCATGATTAAATCTGTTTGCATACACAATGTCTATACACTACAGAAAAGATATTTGTTCTGCTGAAAGTATTGCTGAAAAGTGACAAAAGACATAATAATTGAGAGGAAACTGAATCCTGACAGCAGTCACTCTAACAATCTCAACACATTTCTGAGTTGATCATTTTATGGATAACTCGTGTGCATTCCCTGCTTTTAAAGTAATTGTTTCCTTTCATGGAGCATAAACAGAATTTTCACGGTCTCCTGCTAATTCACGGCTCTGTCTTTGTGCAGATATTTGGCGAGTTTCATTCTCTCACGTTGAGAAGGCCATTCTGCTGAATCATGGATCAGAGAAGACATGCTGCGAAAGAGAGGGAGCCTCCTGCTGCAGGTAGCAAACTTCAAAATAAAAGTTTGTAAGAATTTTATTAAAGTCCAAGTCCTAATAATACCAAATTATTATTATTATGAAGAAAAAACAGCAAGAACAACATGAGCTACAACTGTCTACTATTATTTTTTCAAGGCTTTCCAGCAGTACTTAACTAACTGTTGTGACCTGGGTAAGGGGCATAAAACAGTCTTAGATTTGTGCAAAAACTAAATCACAGCCACTGTGAGAAGATGAGCCTCCACTGAACTAACCACAGCTTGCAGGAGTGAGTGGTTTTAAAAGTAAACTGTGGGTCCCAGGACTTAAAGATACGAAGTTAAGAAGAAGATTCAAACAGGTTTTTACACAACAAAAGCAAAGTCTGACATTTGGAGAAAATTCTCAGCTGTTACTGACAAGAACAGAAGAGAAGTGGACTCAAATATATTATCAGAATAAGTATACTCCCTTTTCCCTTTTCAAAAATGAGTAAAAATCTTCCCAAAAAATCCTAAAAATATCTAAAGTGATTCCATATATATATCAGTAAAAGTTCTAATATTTTCTTTAAGAACATTTGAAAAAAAATCAACCAAAATCCAGCGAAATTCGCTGGATTTTGGTTGATTTTTTTCCAAATGTTCTTAAAGCAACATTTTTTTTAACATTTCTTTTTTTTGCACCAAAAAAATGTTCAAAGATTTCCCAAAAATATTGAAAATGTGGAAGTTTTCACTGTGAAAATATATATTTCCCACATTTTCAAACTTTAAAACGGGTCAATTTGACCCGAGGGTTAACTATGTTTTCAAGAAGTCAAAATCTACCTTAAGAGAATGTTGAAACAATTGTTGTGAAATTGGGGATGTTTTAATGCACTTTTTCTAAAAATGTGTGCTAGAAACACCCTGAAGTCATCGTCTTCTTCACTAACGTTCTGCTGCTTTCTCCTTTCACAGGAAAGACTGCTTGAAGCTCCTAAAGCATCTTCTGAGCCTGCTGAAGGAAAACGACTCCTCATTTGACAAGTTCTGCTCCTACCACGCCAAGACCACGCTCTTTCACGCCTGCTGCTCCAGAACTAAAGACAGCGACTGGAAGGCGTCAGATCTGAGCCTCTGTTTCCATCTGCTGCTGGAGGACTTCGAAGGCCACCTACAAAGAGGTGAACTCCCCAACTTCTTCATACCCAGTCAGAACCTGATCTCTGGACCCGGCAGGAAGAAGTGCAAACATCTGGCCGATCGAATCAAGGAGGAACGCCACAAAGGCTTTCCTATTTTCAGGCAACAACTTCATGTTAAGGGTTTGGTTTGAGACTTTATCAGCCCCACAGAGTCTGAAACAACCAAGTAAAAACTGAGAAACTAAACCAAAGGTCATCTGAAACTAAATAAAAATAGCTTTTATGTATTTGAATGTATGTTCAACAATTTCTATGTTGTGTTTACTGAAAACCTGTTTCAAATAAATATATTTGCCTTTTCATTGCTCATACTTTGGGATTTTGTATTAGTTGCTAAATAGTTTGTGAAACCCCCACAAGAAGCTCTACATTAAAGAAAAATAAAAAGTAGAATCTGCCAGTTAACTGATTCGCATATTTGATAAATAATTAGCAAAACTGAATGCTACAATGAAGCTGCAAGATTCATTTTAAATTTACTGTTTGCCTTTTCCAACTTGCTCCTCATTTGTCTCCTGAAGCACCTAAATTTAGGACATCTCTAATTTAAAGCCATGTCTGATTGGTTAACTCTAAATATATGATTTCAACTAATTACTACATTAGAATTCAGTTATTTACGTGTTGGTTTAATTAATTTATGAGTTTAATTGCTAAGTTTTACTTCATTGAGCATAAAGTGTATTGTTAGCTCTGCTGTTTTCCAAACTACAAGTCATATACAGTAAGATATGTACCTTTAAGTCACATCTGAAGTGATGCTGAGGTTCACACATGGCAGGAGCAGATGTAACAGAAGTCAATCTGAAAAATAAAAGCGAAAAGCAACATTAATTCAGGTCCGTGTATATTTTGGCAATTGGATTTTCCGTTCTGAAACAGGTATTGAAAAACAAAAGACGAGTGGTTATTTGATTTTAGTTTTAAAATAGAAACATTAAAATTGAAATAAAGGCGTTTTTCATTTTCATGATCAAAAGGGGATATATGAAATTTTAAAAATGCTTTGATTTTCATTTTGTATTTAGAATAACAAAAAAGTAAAAACAGTAAGAGACATAATCTAAAAAGGTCCGTTTTTTCATTTTCTGAGACCGGAAGTGGTCATCAGCAAGTGTGGAGCCAAACAGAGGACGGTGCATAGACTGTATATATTTTTTTCGTTAGTTTTCATGGTCAAAATGAGAGATCAGGTGGCCGATCTTAAAATAAATCAATATTGAATTTTTTATAGAGCTAAAGTTTTGCGAAGCCAGGGGGCGGGGCTACTTGATTGACAGTGCGGTCTGGAATGATTGACTGGTCCTATGGAGGAGGCAGCAGAGACTCTGCTCTCCTCGTTTGGATTAATTCTGATATAATAACTGTTGGTTTATTTATCGGTGCAGCAGCAGAACATTTTCCACAGACAGTTTTCCTGCCTGTTGGCTTGTTTTAACCAGTTTTCGACCTTCGGCCGATTCTACCAGCAGACACTGAAAGGACTCTGATACTTCGGTAAGTTAATGTTTATTTTCGTATCTGTGCCGCTTTTAATGCACTTTATATGCAACTTTAGTGTCCGATATAACGTGTGCCATGCACTCCAGATGTTGGTGGAGTTTGTTTCTGTCTGTGTTGACCAGAGAAGAAAGTTAGCATCTGGTAAATATTAGTTTTAATGTTAGCGATGCTAACCGAGCTAACTGCTCAGTCGTGGCCTGATTAAAGCTAATGTAGCATTAAGCTAAAGTAGCATTAAGCTAACGATGTTTGTGTTGTGTGTCATGTAAACAGCTGCCGTGTGTTGTGTTACTGTAATGTGATACATTTAGTTAATAAAACTGTTCATGGAGACGGTGGTTCACATTTATGTAACGTTTAGAAAACCTAAATGTGATTAAAACAGTGAGGTTAAGGTTCTGTGTTGTCAGTAGTCCTGAATATCTGCTGAGTCTCTGAAGTTAAACTGGAGAAAACAGTAAATCTACTCTCTAGTCGTTAACGTTGTGTAATGACTGGTTCAAATGTCATAGTACATCTTAGTGCAGACTAGAAAAATAACATCCCAGAATATGACCAAAGTAATGATTAACAAAAAACGTCATAGTATAGCCTTTGGTCCAACAAACGTCATAGTATAGCATGTCGCTCTAAAAACGTCATAGCATAGCATGTCGCTCTAAAAACGTCATAGCATAGCATGTCGCTCTAAAAACGTCATAGCATAGCATGTCGCTCTAAAAACGTCATAGCATAGCATGTCGCTCTAAAAACGTCATAGCATTGCATGTCGCTCTAAAAACGTCATAGCATTGCATGTCGCTCTAAAAACGTCATAGCATAGCATGTCGCTCTAAAAACGTCATAGCATTGCATGTCGCTCTAAAAACGTCATAGCATAGCATGTCGCTCTAAAAACGTCATAGCATAGCATGTCGCTATAAAAACGTCATAGCATTGCATGTCGCTCTAAAAACGTCATAGCATTGCATGTCGCTCTAAAAACGTCATAGCATAGCATGTCGCTCTAAAAACGTCATAGCATAGCATGTCGCTCTAAAAACGTCATAGCATAGCATGTCGCTCTAAAAACGTCATAGCATAGCATGTCGCTCTAAAAACGTCATAGCATAGCATGTCGCTCCAAAAACGTCATAGCATAGCATGTCGCTCTAAAAACGTCATAGCATTGCATGTCGCTCTAAAAACGTCATAGCATTGCATGTCGCTCTAAAAACGTCATAGCATAGCATGTCACTCTAAAAACGTCATAGCATAGCATGTCGCTCTAAAAACGTCATAGCATTGCATGTCGCTCTAAAAACGTCATAGCATAGCATGTCGTTCTAAAAACGTCATAGCATAGCATGTCACTCTAAAAACGTCATAGCATAGCATGTCGCTCTAAAAATGTCATAGTATACAGACGTGGACAAAATTGCTGGTACCCCTCGGTTAGTGAAAGAAAAACTCACAATGCTCACAGAAATAATTTGAATCTGACAAACGTAATAATAAATAAAAATTCTCCGAAAATTAACCAGTGAAAATCAGACATTGCTTTTGAACCGTGGTTCAACAGAATTATTTAAAAAAATAAACTCATGAAACAGGCCTGGACAAAAATGATGGTACCCCTAGAAAAGACTGAAAATAATGTGACTATAGGGACATGTTCTATCAAGGTGTGTCCTCTAATTAGCATCACAGGTGTCTACAAACTTGTAATCAGTCAGTCAGCCTATTTATAGGGTTACAAGTAGTCACTGTGCTGTTTGGTGACATGGTGTGTATCACACTGAACATGGACCAGAGGAAGCCAAGGAGAGAGTTGTCTCAGGAGATTAGAAAGAAAATTATAGACCAGCATGTTAAAGGTAAAGGCTAGAAGACCATCTCCAAGCAGCTTGATGTTCCTGTGACTACAGCTGCACATATTATTCAGAAATTTAAGATCCATGGGACTGTAGCCAACCTCCCTGGACGTGGCCTCAGGAGGAAAACTGATGACAAATGGAAGAGACGGATAATACGAATGGTAA
This sequence comes from Amphiprion ocellaris, assembly GCF_022539595.1. Taxonomy (NCBI): domain Eukaryota; kingdom Metazoa; phylum Chordata; class Actinopteri; family Pomacentridae; genus Amphiprion; species Amphiprion ocellaris. Next base: position 33,822,234 of record NC_072776.1, on the reverse strand, counting down.
TAAAAGAGCCCAGAACAACCTCTAAAGACATTAAAGGTGAACTCCAAGGTCAAGGTACCTCAGTGTCAGATCACACCATCCGTCGTTGTTTGAGCTAAAGTGGACTTCATGGGAGACAACCAAGGAGGACACCATTGTTGAAAACAAATCATAAAAAAGCCAGACTGGAATTTGCCAAACTGCATGTTGACAAACCACAAAGCTTCTGGGAGAATGTCCTATGGACAGACCAGACAAAACTGAAACATCATAGTATAGCATGTTGCTCAAAAAAACGTCATAGAAAAGCCTTTAGTACACACAAAGTTGTTTTGTCCCAGCTGTCTGAAGTAGGTGAGGAACAACACAAAAACAGTCCAAACGCTGGTTTCCAGAGGGTTAGATGAGTATTTATTTGAAAGAGTAAGTTTACAACAACACAACATGTGAGGGAGTTAAAAGCAAATGGGTGTTAGTAAAATAAAAATAAATAAACAGAACTAAAAGTGAACTTCACGTTGACATTGATGGGCATTCCAACCAGGAACAAAGTAAAAGATAATCAATAGGAAAAAAAAACTCTTCCTGTTCACCTCTTAAAACCCAAAAACACACCTCAGTAGCAGCCTAAACTAAAACTAGCAATGGGTTTCCTGTTTTCCTTTGTGAACTATTCAAAGGTCCCTCTCTATCTCCCCACACATCCACCAACCACTGGAACACATCTCCAAAGTTCTGCTGGGCCAGCTCAGCTTCCCCTCAGAAGAAGTGCTGCCACCTGCCAGATGAAGGAGCCTTTTGAGAGGCAGCTGGCATCGTGATTGGACTGTACTTTGGTCTGTTCCAATCCAGCTTCAGCTCCAGAGACGGCAGGCGGGACGAGTCAACGGAGGCCGGATGGACGAAGGCATGCAGCTGAGTACAATCCAGAAAACAACAGAGGAGGAGGAAACAAACGTAGTAGTATAGTAAAAACACCATCATATACATCGTATATTGTACAAATAACAAGTCAAAGGAAAGAGACATACATTGTAGAATTGTAGTAATTGTGGGCTGACTGATTTACTGATTATCAGTATTTTATTTTTTACTGATTTATGGTAATAAATCAATTTAAAAATGGTGCTACTTTGGCTCTGAACCTTTATCTACCTGTGGTCGCTCTGTCTTCTGGAGTGATTTGATTGGTTATACGTCACGAATAAAACTCCTTTAACTTAACATCTGTAAACAAAACAAAAACGTATCAACAAAGTATACTATGTCGAAAAAAAAATGCAATTTTTCAACATGTAAAAACGTGCCATATGATTTTAAGATTTTAAATACTTTCATTTACTGCAAATGAATATCTACTCCAAATGTCTCACTAATAATCATTATCAGCCTTAAAAACCCACAAAACACCCCTCTATACTCCACAACACTTAGTACAGTCCGGTTCCCCCTTCTATAAATCTGCTTGGAATCTTCCACTTCCTGTTTGTCAAAGTGGCCTTCTACCTGGACAGGTTTTGTTGGAGCTCATGCAACAAACATTTTGGGTAACTGCACTTTAATATGGATGGATGACACTGAATTAGAGTCTGTTTTAATGAGACTGAGTTAAGATGTGTAGCTCCTTCATTAAATAGTAAATTATTTCTCAGAATTCACAGAGAAAAGTCTGAAATGTTTGCTAGGTTAGCGTCCCACATGTTCTTTGGCTCAGCTAAAGCTAACTCTCTCCAACTTCTGGATCTCTTGAGTTGCTTGTTGTTAAAATATCTTGCTAGAGGTGCTGAAGCTCAGAAAGTCTGAGATGTTTGTTCAAAATAAGCTCATTCTCAAGTCTTATCTGAACTGTCCTCTGTTGTTTGAACTTTCCCTAAACTTAGGAGTTAATGACAGAGCAGCACATCCAGACTCAGTCTTATTTTTGTAGAGATTAAACTTCAGTGTCATTCGTTGATGGTAAAGTGCAGTTTTTCAAATGTTTGTTGCACATGCTCCCGACCAAACCAGTCCAGGTGGAAGACGATGTGAAGAGAAAGCTCCAGAGGATGAATATCACACATTTACGTTGGAAATAAATGTCCTTTAATTAGACATTGTCATGCAAAAGTTGGATTTCCCTTTAATGATGTTCAAATCTTTGTTGAGTGTTTTGTTGATGTTGGTTTCTAAATGTTTTCTGACACTCGGCCCCAAAGATTAAAACCTTCTGCGGCTCACAAGCTGCAACAATTCACACATTATCAACTATCTTTCTGACTAAACTAAGATAAAAAGTGAAAAACTGTCTGATTCCTGCATCATGAATGTAAATATTTTTGGTTTTTATGACAGTAAACTGAATATATTTGGGTTTGACATTTTATAAACCAAAACAAGAAATGAATTAGTGGAGAAAACAATCAACAGATTAATGGACAAAGAAAATGTGTTTTACAACTTATATGGCTGAATCACTCCAACATTACAAGATACATACAATTTTGATTCAATTTTGTTGATATAACACCAATTACAGGTCAAATTGTCTCAAGACGCATTATTTTTATATTTTTTTGTCATATTTAAAATATGACAAAGTAAGAAATTTAAAGCTCTTGACTAATCCAATTTATTATTTGGTTCTTAAGAGACTAATGGACAATTAAAATAAGTTTAACCACTAAAACTAATAAACATGAGGTCAAATAGAAGGAAGAGTTTTAAATACTGCAGTCCCACAACGACGAGAATAAAGTTTGTCAACAAAAAGTAAATCTGCTGGTGGATTCCATTAAAGTCCTAATAAATGATAATAAAGTGTGATACTAAAGGTTTGTGGTGCTAAAAATCTCAAAGTAAAGAGATGAAGTTGAACATGTGGATGGAGGTTGATAAAAGTTGACCTCCCTTCATTTCTCTGGAGCGACTCCATGGATTTTATGGATGGTGGTTAAAGACCTGCTCTTCTAGTGGTCTTCCTTCTAGTCGCTGTAAAAAGTCAGTCCATCCTGGCCGACTTCAACACCTCTTCATGACAACTTGTTCTGCCTCCGACCTGGTGGAAACTCCAGAAACTCGGGAAAACCTGTGGAGACTCGAGGAACTCGTGGAGACTCGAAGAACTCGTGGGGCGGGGGAAGGTGTGGTGGGTGGTGGTGGGAGGTGGGGGAGTAGAGGGGGGAGGCCGCCACCCACCTCCCCGCCTACTCTCCGCCCTGACTCCACCCAGACTCCGCCTCAGCTCCACCCACGTGGTCACTTCAGGAACTACGATGCCAAAGGGACGACGAATTTATGTCTTTGTATCTGATCTGTAGCTCAGTGAGTTAAGGATTTGCCTATGGAGCTGCAGGTCGCTGGTTCAAGACCAGACACTTCTTAAGTTTTCTCAAAATTCTGACAAAGACAAACAAAGAAAACTGCCAGTGGCGGGTCTTGAACCTGCGACCCTCCGCTCTGTAGTCACTCTTCTTATCCCCCTGAGCTATTCGCTCAGATACTAATTCTTCTTTTTTTTGCGCATTTATCATCTATTTTTTGCCATTTTCAAGTTTTTTTTTTACCTCGAGTCTCGACTCGACCGTTTTTCTCAGGAGGTGGGACTTCAGCCTTTGTGCTGGAGGGTTGAACCCTCAGTTCCAAGACTTTCCAAAGCCTCCACACCTCCCGAGTCCTCAGGACCTGAGCTTTCACACAGTCTGAGGGCTGAAATTTTCTAAGTCCCACAGTAGTTCTCTGTTAGATTGAACTTTCAGACAGTCCAAGGACTGATATCTTCTAAGTTCCTGAGTAGTTCTCTGTTAGTTTGAACCTTCAGACAGTCTGAGGACTGAAAACCTGAAACTTCTTGAGTAGTTCTCTGTTAGTTTGAACCTTCAGACAGTCTGAGGACTGAAGTTTTAAAAGTTTCTCAGTACTTCTCTGTTAGTTTGAACCTTCAGACAGTCTGAGGAATGAAATCTTCAAAGTTTCTCAGTACTTCTCTGTTAGTTTGAACTTTCTGGTTAACAGAAGCCTTAAAACTTGTGACCATGAGTCTTGATTTCACATTTAGATCATCCATCTGAGTTCTTCTCAGACCTTCACCTGTGGGTTTTTTAGAAATCCTCAACAAACTTTGACTCTCTTCACTGAACAGTAAAGTTTGTGGAGATCAGAAGGTAACATTAGTTTGATCAACTACTAGTAGACTTTATCTGGAAAGCAGTTTTCTGAAATGAGTTCTTAGTAAATCTGTCCACAATCAAACCAAGAACACAGAAAGAGGAAATGTTTGAAGAAACAACTTGATGTTTTCATTTCAGACTAGAAAACACTTCAAGACCTTTATCTGTTTTTGCTCTTTTTGATCCTTTTATTGTCTCTTCTGTTTAATTTGATCTTCTAAAGTTTAACTGGTGTCTTTTCAAATCTTTTGTCTTTAGTTTGATTCTTCTTAAATGTTTAGTTTTGCTCTTTTCTCACCTTTTATTCTGTTCTAATGTCTGATTTGATTTCAAAATGTTTTGTCTTTTTAATGTTTAATTGTTTTTTCAAACGTTTTATCGACTTGTTTGAAAAATTTCCTTTTCCTCCCCAATGTTTAATTTTTACATTAAATCTTTAAGGTTTTTCTTTTTAAATATTTTCCCACCTTTTAATGTTTAATTTTCTTTTTAAATGTTTCATTGTATTTTCTGTTTAATTCCTATATAAAGTTTTATTGTCTTCAAGATGTAATTTTCTAATTAAACATTAAATTTTTTAATTAAATGTTTTGTCTTTTTAAAGGTTTAATAATCTAATTAAATGTTTTGTATTTTTTTGAAATGTTTAATATTCTTCTTGTTTAATGGTATTTTTTAAATGTTTAATTATCCCAAATATTTCATCTTTAATGTTTAATATTTTTGTTTAAAAACATTTGTTTAATTTCATAATTAGATGTTTTGTATCTTCTGTTTAATTATCTAATTATTTTCTGTTTATTATAATTTAATTGTATTTAATGAATTTTCTTTTTAAAAGCTTTATTGTATTAAATGCTTTTTTCCTTTGATTTAATTGCTTTTTTTAATGTAGTTCATTTCCTTAACTTTTTTTTCTGTCAAGATTTTAATCCCAACCTTAAAAATGAAACAAACCCTTAAATCACAATGAAAATACTTCTGTTGTCATAATCATGAGTTAGTCAATTATTCAGTTTATCAATTCAGCTTTATTTGTTTAGCACCTTTCACACAGATGACAAAACTAAACAAGCAATGAGAAAAAACTATGCTAAAACTATGATTAAGACTCAAAAATATATATTTTTAAAAAAAACATTTAACATGGTAATAAAATATGTTGTGTCCAGGGGATGAAGGGAGTTTATTGAAGTCTTCTTGGGCTCACATGGGAAATCATTTAAAACATAAACTTGATATTCAGTCTAAGGAAACTGCAGAGTGACAGAAGAACCAATAATATCTCCTGTTTTCTCCTTTAATGAGTCGACTCTTCTTGTGCTTTCAGACCAAAGAACTACAGACTCTTCACAACCTGCTCAAACTCTTGGTACAGGACCTCACCACACGGGTCAAGAAGGTTTCCTTCTCATTTCTACTCTGAAGCTCACCTTCTCCTGCTCAAACTGCTGACAAATGTTTCTGCTGCTCTAAAGTCTGATCTCCAGAACTTCCTAAAAACTCTCAAAGTCTCTTCTGCTGCAGGTTGCTTTGCAGAACTGTTGCAGAAAACCTCACTAAACCACATGGAGGGGCCTCAAGATAGTCGTCCAAATGAAACCATACAAAAACCAAACTAGCACAACCCAAACGCTAAAGTCTCCTGCAGCCTACCAGAGAACCTCTGAGAACAGAGAATCAGGACAGGAACTCTTACCTTCTGGACAACCAACGCTGGTTCACAAACAAGAATACAGAATGTGTCTGACCAGAAACCTCTAAAGACTCACTACAGCCAAGATAAAGACACAACTCAGCTGCACCAAATCCACTAATCACTGCACACATTAGCACCATGTGCTAACTGTGGCTAAAGAACTACATTTACCAAGACAACTATCCAGTACAAAGCCCTAAAACACACCAAGAAACACATTAAAGACTATTTTACTGCTGGAAGCTGCAAGCCAACGTCTAAAAAACAAACTACAGCAATGAAGCCAAACCCAGTTCACTGGTGAAGAGAAACAGAGGAAATGTTTGTCTGCAGCTAAATAAAGCAGGAAGACACTGAGCTGCTCAGGTGTTCCTGATAACACCAAGCAGCCACCTGGACAGCCAATAGGAACACAGCTTCCTGGAAGTCCAGAGGGCGGGGTTAGTGAAGGAAATTTAGTTTAAAGTTGAAGCAGAAAGTTAATAAAGAAAGTTGAAAACCACCTTCTGATCCCTGAAATCTCTGAGTTTTCACACAAAGAACACCTGAACATGTCAAACTGGTTCCATAGTAGAATCATCATTGTAAAAACTTCATAGTATGGTGTGTTGCTCAAAAAACATTAGGACCCAGCTGTCTGGGGTCGCTGAGGAGCAACACAAAAACAGGACAAACGCTGGTTTCCAGGGGGTTAGGAGGATATTTATTTGAAAGAGGAAGTTTACAACAACACAACATGTGAGCAGAAAAATCACAAAGTCTGTCTTTAGTTCAGCTGAAAATATTAGTTTTTGTCTTTTTTATTGACCAAACTTTTCAGGAAGTAGATGAAGAATAATTAAAGCTCTCATGTAGAAGTCCAACTTATTTTGGATCTTTGTGGAGAGTTTAATCTTAGAGTTTGTAAAGCTGTTGAGTTTTTAGAGTCATATGGATTGTTTTGATATTAAATAACCGAGTCCTGAAATAAAATTACAGTTGTGGATTTCTGTCATTTAGTCTGGACTAAACAAATAACAGCAGCATAAACCTCAAACGTCATTATGAGGAGTCTGGATTGAGGTTTCTCACTTGATAATGATCAAAACATGAAATTTAGGTTGGTTTAAAGGAATATTCCACCTTAAATCTTTGAATGTTGATCTAAAAGGTTGGTTTCAGGAAGTATTCCACCTACAAGGTCCTCACTCATCCACCTTAAAGGAACATCCATCCATTATCTATACACCACTTAATCCTCACTAGGGTCATGGGGGGGCTGGAGTCTATCCCAGCTGACTCAGGTGAAGGCAGGGGACACCCTAGACAGGTCACCAGTCTGTCACAGGGCTACATACAGAGACAAACAATCACTCTCACATTCACACCTACGGGCAATTTAGAATAATCAATTAACCTCAGCATATTTTTGGACTGTGGGAGGAAGCCGGAGTACCCTGGAGAAAACCCACGCATGCACAGGGAGAACATGCAAACTCCATGCAGAAAGATCCCGGGAAAGCCAGGACGCGAACCAGGGACCCTTAAAGGAACATTCCACCAAAAATCCTTGGACATGCACCTAAAATGTTGCTTTAACCGAGTATTCCATCTAAAATCCTCAAAGAGACCTGAGGGGCTGTTAAAAGGAATATTCCACCTAAAACCTCAAATATAGACCCGAAAGGGTGGTTTAGAAAAAATCCTTCAATGTAGACCAAAAAAGTTAGTATGGAGGAATATTCCACCTGAAATGTAGACCTGAGAAGTTGGTTTGGAAGAATATACCATCCTAAACATCCTTAACTCTCTGGGTTTGTTCAGTAACATCCATTCAGTTTGTTTGTGGCCATTTTTGGCCACCAACGTACTGAGTCTGTAATTTTTTAGATTTTTTATGTTTTTTGCTACTTTTACTGCATAAAGATTTTAACTAACATCAGTTCGTATCATACATATAAAATATTCATTCCTTTTAAATTTTTTAACCCTTCAAATGCCAGTTTGTTTGTACAACGCGCTTGTTGAAAAACAACCTCAAAAGTGACCATTATCTATATTCCCAGTGCTACTGATTTTTCTTGTTCTATTAATAGCACAGTCTGAGATAAGTAACTGATTAACAGCAACACTGTTTATGATGCATTATTATTTTTGTGCAGTGAGCAAAAAACAAAAAAACTCCCTCTCAGCTTGTTCGTGGCCAAAAATGGCCACCCCCTGTTTGCAGTCTGAAAATGCTTTAAAATTAATATATATTAAAATATTTTTCCACTTTCACCAACTTGATTTTTTAAATTTGCATCAGTTCTGTCCATGAAAACCAAAATTTCATTCAAATTCAGAATTTTAACCCTTTAAATGCCTGTTCAATCACATAATGCTAATGATTTATAAAGAGAGAAAAGCACAAAATAAATTTTTTAATAAAAATAATACATGCTGCCTGATTCATTTTCTAATCATAATTGAAGCTAAATGTTTGTCAATAATTAGCAGTATCAATGATTTTTATGCATCATTAATTTTTTTGTGGAGTGACACAAAAAAGAAGAAAAACTCCCACTCAGCATGTTTGTGGCCAAAAATGGCCACCTGCTGTTTTTACAAAATGCTGTAAAAAAAAATACCACATATTATTATTATTTTCTACTTTCAACAGATAAGTTTTTAAAATTAGAATCAGTCCTGACCATGAAATCCAAAATTTCATTAAGCTTCAAAACTTTTAACCCTTTAAATTTGATTTGAGAAACAAAGGGTGTGTGTGTGTGTGTGTGTGTGTAGGTGTAGGTGTGTATTTATTTATATATAGAGGGTAGAGATTTTCTTAGGTTTTCTCTCTTTTTCTTGTAATGTTTTTAACTCTTTGCACTTTGTTGCATTTTAGTCATATGAGAAGTCCGACATAAATAAAGTTTGATTGATTTATAAGCAAACAGGGAATCATTGTTGGAAGACTTTTGTATTGTGCTATAAACTGTAAGAAGTCCAACATGAAGTCCGTCTTGTTCAGTAGAATCCCAGATATTTTTTTCTTGCTCTTTGCTGTTAGGAGCCTCATCCTTCATCCTAACATCATCCTGAGCTGCCGTCACACACACATTCCTCTACACGTGGAAAACATTCACATATGTTCAAATATTCACCGACACACACAAAGCAGCATGCAGTCACCAGTCATAAACACATAGGAAATGAAATTGGGTCCATATTACTCAAACTGGCAACCCATTAGTTCCCAGTGGTTTCAGTGTGTTGTAGAGCGGCTCTGCTGAGGTCCACGGGCTCCTAATTCAGAGCTCATTTCTGGGAACTGGTTTTACTGGGTACCACTCACCATAGTGTGTGTTTTTTGGACTTTCTGGAGCTTTGTGAGGACTGACTTTTAGACCTTAAGAGTGAGGACATTGGAGAAAAATGTACAGTTTCTCACTTTTGGCCTTTCCAAAGAGCATTAAAGGGTTAAAGCAGGGGTTTCAAACTATCTTAGTCCAGGTTCCACATTCATCCAGTCTGATCTCCAGTGGACTGGACCAGTAAAACCACAGCATAATAACCTAGAAATAACCACAACTCCTAATTAGAATCACAGCTATCTGGAACTGAACAATGTAGGATTTTACTTTATGATCAACACGACAAAAGTCAGACAAAGACAGAAAAATAACACCAAAAACAACACAAAATATTACAGAAACGAGACAAAGACGAGAAAAAAAAGACAAAATATGAGACAAATGACTCAAAACAAAAAAAAAGAGACAAAAAACTTGAAAAAAGTTATAAAGCGACAAAAAATGGGCAAGTGACAAAAAATTACACAAATGACACAAAAAGGACAAAAAATGACAAAAGCAAGAAAAAAACGACAAAAAAGTAGACAAACACAAGTGAGACAAAAAAAACCACAAGAAAAACAATACACAAACAAGCAAGACATAAAATGACAATAATAAGACAAAAAACAAACGAGACAAAAAGGAAACACAAAATGACAAAAATGAAACGACAAAAGTCAGAAAAAAAAACCCAAAACTAAATATTAACAAAAGAAACAATAACAAAAAAATGAGACAAATGACATGAAACAAAACAAAAAAGAGACAAAAAAGTATCAAAGTTACAAAGACATGGACAAATGACAAAAATGAGACAAAAAACACAATCCAGACAAAAAGGAAACACAAAATGACAAAAACATGAGAGAAACGATAAAAGTCAGACAAAAAAACAACAAAAACAGGCAAAATATTACAAAAACAAGACAAAACGACAATAGAACAAAGAACAATCTAGTGTGTTACTGTCTGATCCAAACAACTTGTCATGGTCTAGAAAGGATTTTAAATTTATAGTTTTACTAATTTACAATCTGCAGTTAATGTCTTCTCTGGAATTTTTACACTTTGAGGGACCGGATTGGACCCTCTGGAGGACCGCTTTTGGCCCACGGGCCTCATGTTGGACACCCCTGGGTTAATATGTGGATTAAGCAGAGGAAGGATGGAGGCACAAACACTAAGTGACTCGTACTTTGAGTCTTGTGCAGCAGTTTGCAGTACATCTGTGGTGCTATAAATGTGTGTATTTTCAGTGTGTGTTTTCTTTGTGCATCTTCATCCAGGTACAGATTTGTGTGTGTCTTTCAGGCAGGTGACTCTTTTCCTGTCTTCACTGGAGCAAAACATTTCTGTGTATAGTCCAGGGTACCAGAATAAAAGCTGATATCAGCACAACACACACTAATGCACTCTTTACCCAGCAGCATGTTTATATTCCATTTGTCACAGCACTAAATAGAATAGAGGCTTTTTAAAGTCCTTCCCAGGACGTTCAGTACCACCTTAAACAGACTTTTATGGAACGAGTCGAGTCCAGCGCTTCACTGAGCTCATAGTTCAAACTTTAGAAAACCAGAAAGCTGTTCTGACCTAAAAATAATTCAACTGATGGAATTAGGAGCACAGATTAGGAGTAGTGGGAGAAAGTTTGGTTTGGTTCCAAAGCTGCAGCAAAAACAGCTGCATCATATTTATATCTAAATTCAGATTTTACTCCACATAAACTAAACTCAGAATCCTGTACTTCCTATATTCCACCACTGGAGGGCGCTCGGCAGCCACACTTCTGTTTTTTGACCCTTTTCATTTCACTTTCTGAATGTTTTCTTCCCTCTCGTTTTCCTTTAGTTCTCTTTTCTGTTCTTTTTTCTTCCCAGTTTCATTTAATCTCTTTTCTCTCCACCTTCCTTCCTCTAAATCTCCTTCGTCTTCAAGTTCCTTTTAAATTTCTCCCTCCTTTGCTTCTTTTTCCTTGTTTCGTCATCCTCTCCATCCTTTCCTTCCTTCTTTTATCTCTGTTTCTTGAGCTCCGCTTCACATGAGAAGAAGTTAATAGAAACGGCCCAATTAAAAGAAAACATCCTCACACTCTGGCAAATGCTGGCTCAAAACGATCTGGCTAATGTCATAAAACAAGTCAAAAAGTGACTCATAAATTGTCCAAAACCGATCAAAAATTGTTCAGAAGTACCAAAACATGTCCAAAGGAAGTCACAACTTGGCCAAATTGACTTGAAACTTGTTTAACATGACTCCAAATCTCTGCTTAGTGACAAAAACCTGCTCAAACTTGAAACTTGTCCAGAATACAATACAATAACTAGAATAGAATACAATAGAATGACACAAGATGCGTCCAAAATTACTCAAAAAAGGTCCAATGGTACAAAACTTGTCCAACAGTCCTAGCTGATCTCATTTAGTATCAAATGCTTGAGCTTTATCAATCAATAATTAATTATTCTTTAACACAAATAAACTTTATTTTCCACCATGAACTCAAGACATTTGTCTGAACAACATCTGCCTAAATGAACACTATCTGATTGGACCACTGTTCTATAAAACTTGAGTTAGTCTAGATGATGTGAGCTGTGATTGGAGGTCATTAACCACCACAGAAGTCTTTGTCATGGTGTTCCTTGCTGGCTAAAACTCCACACTTCACATATGTTCAAGAATTGACAATCTCACCATTCCTTCTTTCTTTTTACATTTTCTGGCTGATAAAATGTCTTTCTACAAATGTTTTGTTCACTATGACTCAAAATGTATCCAACTGCACCAAGTTTCACACTTTTATGACACTTTAGCTCAAAACGATCTGGCTAATGTCATAAAACAAGTAAAATAAAATCATTCAGAAATGATTCACAATGACTCAAAAATTCTCCAGAACCAATCAGAAGTACTAAAACTTTACCAGATTGACTTGAAACTTGTTTAACATGACTCAAAATGTGCCCAAAGTGACAAGAACCTGCTCAAACTTACTGGAAAGTTGTCCAGAATGACTCAAAAAGTGCCCAAAAGGACTTAAAAATGCTCCAAAAGGGACAGAATTTGTCAAAATACACCATATTTCATGGATTCAGTTTCAGTTTCATGTTGTTTTTCAAATAGCAGCATTTAAAAAAACTGTCCTGAGGGATTAACTAATATTCCTCGAAGTGTGAAAAATAATACAAAATTACTCAAATTCATGACAACAGTTTTGTTGCAAAATTCCAACAAATTTGTCCAAAATGTCCAATAAATACATCAAAAATTGTTCAAAATGAACCAAAAATTGTCCAAAACCAATGAAAAATTGTTCAGAGGTACTAATACTTGTCTAAATATACTTGAAATTTGTTTAACACGACTCAAAATCTGTGCAAAGTGACAAAAACCTGCCCAGATTTACTAGAAATTCGCCCAGAATGACACAAAAATGGTCCAAAAGGACAAAAAATTCTCCAAATGCACCATATTTCATGGTTTCAACTTGAATTTCCTGTTGTTTTTCAACTAGCAGCATTAAAATAAATTGTCCTGAGTGATTAAACAATATTCCTCAAAGTGTGGAAAAAGAATCCAAAATGACTAAAATTCAAAAGTGACAAAAAAAACTGTTCAAAACTGTTTTGTTGCAAAATTCCAACAAAATTGTCCAAAATGTGACATAAATGTGTCAAAAATGGTTCAAAATGAACCAAAACTGTCCAGAAGTACTAAAACTTGTCTAAACTGACTTGGAATTTGTTTAACACGACTCAAACCTGTCCCAAGTGATTAAACAATGTTCCTCAAAGTGTGAAAAATGACTTAAATGTTGCCAAAATGGCTAAAACTCAAAACTGATGAATATCTGTTCAAAAACAGTTTTGTTGCAAAATTACAACAAACGTGTCAAAAATGTCTCAAAATGACCAATAAATGGTGGATTTGTTGTTTAATTGTTTAATATCAACACACAGTTAGCAACATTAGCTTCTTATGATGCAGAATCAGAACACAGCTACAGGAAAAGGGATCAAAAGAGGAAGGAGAAGTGACAAGGGGAGTGAAAAGAGGAGGGAAAACAGTCAAGACGTGCCTGTTTATTGTTAGCATGCAGCTACAGCGCCCCCTCCTGGTGACGGCTGAGTTCATTCACTCCTTTAACTGTTAATTAGAAAAATTCACTGTTTTTCTTGAAACAGTTTCCAAAGTTTGCATGTTGCAGCCTGCAGACGGAGCGTGTGTGTGTGTGTGTGTGTGTGTGTGTGTGTCTGTGTGTGTGTGTGTGTGTGTGTGTGTGTGTGTGTGTGTGTGTGAGTCAGATATAAAGACAGCAGCAGCAGCAGAATCAGAATCAGAAGCTTCTCTGCTGCAGGAAGAAACCGGTCGGCCTGCAGAGAAAAGAAGAAGAAACTGGATGTAAAACTGAAGCTGCTGCCAGGAGGAACAAAGAAAAAGAAAGTTGAAACTGCCTGGATTTATTTTCTGCTTCTGAAATCAAGAAGAAAAAGTGAGGAAAGAGGAAGAATCGGCCAAAAGGAGGACGCAGAGATGCAAATAAAGATGGAATAACAGAAGAAAACTGCTTGTTTTTTCTGCAAAAACGTGACAAAAAGGAAGAAATTAAAAGTAGATAAAGGAGAGACTGGTTTTATCTGAGTGGAAGATGCTGCAGTTCTCTCAGCTTCAGGTCTAGATAGAAGAAGAAAATAAAGCAGAAGAACAACAAACAGAACAAGGAGGAGGAGGAGGAACATCATCATCTTCTGGAGAACAACCATAGCAAAAGTTCAACCACAGAAATGATCCAAAAGTGAAGAAATAAAGACGAGGAGGTTTGGAAATCAGAAAAAAACCCCACAGAAAACAGAAAAAGGATGAACCAGGAGAAGCAAGAGTAGAAAAATAGAAACCCGTGAGAATAAAAGCAGGATTGATCAGATTTACAGAGAAGCTGATTGCTGAGCTTCTGATGATGGAGTTTCTTCTCCTCCTGCTGCCCGTCGTCGTCCTCCAGGCGGCCGACCCGGCGGCCAGCTTGTCTCCGGCCCGGTTGGAGCGTTGGGTCCGGTCGGGCCTCCAGTCGCTGCAGTGGGACCAGCTGGACCGGTGCCTCCGAGTGTCCTCGCTGTCCGAGTCCGAGTGCCGGAGACTCGCCCACCTGCCGCCGTCCGCCGTCGCCGTCTACGTTTCAGAGCCTCCAACGGCTGCAGGTAGGAACCTTTCAGAGTCTAAATCAGCCTCCAGGTGGGAAAAAGTCAGTAAAACCTGATAAATAAAGATTAAATTCAATAAAGTGAAGAAAGAAACAAACAAAACTCTTCAAAATAAAAGCTGAAATTCAATTATTTTAACATTTAGCAGGAAAATGTTGAAGTATTCCCATTTTCTGCTGCTTTTTTCCCCTCTACTACATTTATTTGGCAACTTTAACTAGTCAGACAATAATATTATCAATTATTATCTATTTATTTATTATCATCAGTCATTAGAAGATGAAACTTTATTGATCTCTGTGCAGAAAAAAACTCGTGAGTCATTCAAACTGGCTAATTATTAGCTTTACTTTTTATTAGAATCAGTTATTCTGCACAACTTTTGCTTTTAACACTTTGAGTATTTTTAATAGGAGTACTTGAACTAATTAATCTTCCATCTCTGCTGCACGATACAAAGAGTTTTAATTCAGTAAAAATGCAGTTTGTTGACAGAAAATGAGGTGAAAACCTGAAAAGTATTTAAGAATTTTATTCCTTGATCATCAGAATTAAATAGTCTCGTTCTGCATGATTAGTATGGGAATTTTTGGTACTTTTAAAGTGTGTTTTGACACTAAAACGTTTGTACTTTTACTTGTACCAGAGTATTTCTACACTGTGGTACTGTTAGTAAATGTTTCTTCCGCCTCTGATTGGCTGAATGTGTCATAAATAAAAACTGTACATGAATTAAATCAACAAATAAAACACAAACTGTATTTTTAAAATCATTTAAAATCAAAATAAGTCACAGAATTTACAATAAAATGAAAACTGTCTGTTTTTAAAGTGTTTTTAAAGTCGTCATATCCTCCCCCAAAGGATATTATATGGTCACTGACACTATAATTACAGTTATTATAACTGAGTGTTGAACAGTAAATGGATTTCAATCTGTCTTAGTCCTGGTGATGACTGAAAATGACATTTAGTTTTGAAGAAAAGAACAAAATCATCCAGAAAACACCTCCTGAAACAAAACTTACCTTCATTTTAGCACAACAGAATTATTCATCTTCTTAAACAAATGTGCAATGATAAAGATTTGTCTAATGTGATAAAAAACATTTTTAAAAAACTCTCAAAAATGGTTTAAAATGACTCACAAATTGTCCAAAATAATTAAAAAATTGTCAAAGCTTGTCCAAAGCAACTCAAAACTTGGACAAATTGACTTGAAATTTGTCAAAATTACTCAAAATCTGTCAGAATATTTGACAAATGTGATAAAAATGTGTCCATATGCACCATTTTTCATGCTTTCTGATTTAAATTCATGTTGATTTTCAGTTAGAAACATGAAAAACTGTCCGAAATGATTAAAAACATATTCCTCAAAGTGTGAAAAATATTCTAAAATGACCCAAACTTAGCTAAAATGTACATTGACCCAACTTTTTTTCTAACATGACACAAAACCGGTTCAATCTGTTCAAAATTGCATGAAACTTGCGTGAAACGACACAAATTTCACCAAATGTGACCAAAACTTGTCAATAATTCATCCAAGTGCACCGAGTTTCATATGTTTATGAAAAAAATGCATCACCTGGATCCAAACTGGCTCAAAACTTGTCCAAAATGTTGAAATTATTGTGTAGTGATAAAAACATGTAAAATAAACTAAAAATCACTCAAATTTTATTCAAATATGATTCACAAATTGCTCAAAATTATTCAAAAAGTGTCCAAAAACACCCAAACGTGGTCAAATTGACTTGAAATTTGTCCCGTGCGACTCAAAATTTGTCTAAAGTGAAAAAAATCTGCCCAAACTTACTTTTAACTTGTCCAAAATTACACAAAATGTGTCCAAAATGACTCAATACTTGTCCAAAATTATACAAAATGTGTCCAGTGTGATAAGTGTGTCCAAAAATGGTCCAAAATGACAATTTGTCCAAATAAAGCATATTTCATGCTTTCAGTTTCACATTCATGTTGATTTTCAATTAGCAACATGAGAAAAAAAATGGCCCAAAAGATTATAAAATATTCTTCAAAGTCTGAAAAATTATTCAAAGTGACTCAAATTAGTCCAACATGGCTCAAAATTGGTTCAATGTGATGAAAATCTGTTAAAATTACTTGAAACTTGTGCAAAATGACACAAATTTTGTCAAGCGTGACCCAAAACTTGTCAAGAATTTCTCCAGGTGCACCAAGTTTCATTTGTTTAGGAAAAAATGCCTCACCTGGATGATTTATTCTAAACAGACACCTGGATTTGATGGTATTCCTGTTTAGCAACATCAAAAAATATGTCCAAACTGGCTCAAAACTTGTCCAAAATATTGAAATACTTTTGTAATGTGATAAAATAGATTTAAAAAAATCTGTCAAATATGGTTAAAAATGACTGAAATTGTCAAAAATGATCCAAAATTTGTCCAAATGAACCTAAACCTGTCCACAGCAATTCAATAACTGTCCAGAATGACTCAAAACTTGTATGAATATTTATCAGATGTGATAAAAAAGTGTCCAAAATGACTCAAAAATAGTCCAATAAGACTAAATGTGTCCAAATGCAGCATATTTAATGCTTTCATTTTCAATTTCACATTGACTTTCAATCACCAACATGAAAAACTGATGATAAAATGTTCATCAAAGTGTTAAAAATAACCTAAAATGACTCGGACAAATTGACTTGAAATTAGTCCAACGTGACTCAAAATCAGTTAAAAATGGCAAAAATCTGTTCAAATGTACTTAAAAGTTGTGGAAAATGCCACAAATTTTGTGAAACGTGGCTCAAAATTTCTCCAGAAACTGATAGAACACCTGGTTCTGATGATATTCTTGTAGAATATCACGTCAGAACCAGAAGAACATGAACATACGAACCTTGGTACCTCCTGAATCCTTCCTCGGTCTCTCTGGTTGGTCCGAACCTGCAGGTTCTCCAGATAAAGTCGTCTCCATCCTTCCCGACTCCTCCGGAGGTTCGGTGGGTTCGAAGCCTCGGGGAGGTTTCGGTGTCGGTCCGGTTCTGAACGGAGGCGAAGCTCCTCTTAGACACCAGCAGCCTCTGACCGGATCCACGGCCCACGACGCTGTTCTGGTTTTAGACCTGAGTCCCGGAGAGAACTTCGGACACCCAGTGGTTCTGTTCTACGTGGACGTAAACGTGACCAAGAAGAGGTGCTCCCACCTGGACGGCATCTACCTGGGTGAGTTACCGACACCCACAGAAACAAAGTTTGGTTTTCTGACTGGAAAATGACTCAAAGTTTGTCTAACACATCAAAATCTGTCCAAAATTAGTTTGGAATTACTAAAAATAACTGAAAAATGTGTCCAAAGTGAGAGGAAGTTTCGAAAAATTATGTAAATTGATTTAGAATGGAAAAAAAAACCTGTCCAAAATGAGTCAAATTGTCCAAAATGACTGAGAAATGGTCAAAGACATACTTAAAACTTGCCTGTCATGACTCAGATTTGTCCAAAACGTGTCCAGAATTACTCAAAAGTTTTCTAAAAATACTGAAAAATTGGCCAAAATATGCTCAATACTTGTCCAATATGACTTAAGACGTGTTTAAAATGACAAAATCTGTCTAAACTATTTAGCTTGCCCTAAATGGCCCATCACTTGTTCAAAATGACTCAAAACCTGCCCAACAGGATAGAAAAGACAGAAAATTTCTCCAAAATTACTTGAAACTTGTCCAAGGGGACAAAAATTTGTTCAAAATGAAACAAAACTTGGCCTAAAAGGCTCAGAACTTGTCCAACATACTCAAAACCTTGCCAGAATGACCAAAACTTGTCCAAAACAACCTGAGATTTTGCCAAAAGATTTGAAACATGACTTGAAACGCGACCAAAATGACAAAATGTGTCCAAAATGACTTTAAATGTGGCCTAAATGTCTCAGGATTTGTCTAAAATGACTCAAAACTTGTCCAACATGACTTGAAACATGCCCAGATTGATAGAAATTTGTCATAATGACTCAAAATTTTCCCAAAATGACTTGAAAACTTGGACTAAACAACTTGAAACTTGTCCAAAATGACAAAATGTGTCCAAAAGACTTTAAATATGACCTGAATGGTTCAGGATTTGTTCAAAATGACAAAAAAGATGTTCAAAATGAGTTGAAACTTGGCCTAAAAGATTCAAAACTTATCCACCATACTTGAAACCTGTCCAAAATGACTAAAACAACTTGAGATTTTGAAAAAAAAAACTCAAAACTTGTCCAGCATCACTTGAAACTTGATCAAAATAGCAAAATGTGTCCAAAACAACTTCAAACTTGGCTTAAATGGCTCAGGACTTGTTCAAAATGACTCAAAACTTGTCCAACACCACTTGAAAACTTGGACAAAATGACTCGAAACTTGTCTGAAATTACAAAATGTGTCCAAAAAAATGTTAGAGATTTTAAATTTGGCCTGAATGGTTCAGGACTTCAGGACTCAAAATGACCAAAATGACACCAGACATGGCTCCAAATTTGTCCAAAATGACAAAAGTTTTTTCAAAACTACTTGAGACTTGGCCTAAAAGACTCAAAACGTGTCCAACATGATGTAAAATGCATTCAAAATACAAAGAAGATGCCAAAAATGTGCTCAAAATGACTTGAAACTTGGCTTAAATGACTCGAAACCTGTTCAGCATGACATGAAATCTGTCAGAAATGACAAAATGTGTCCTAAAAGATTTTAAATTTGGCCTGAATAGTTCAGGACTTGCCAAAAATAGTTTGAAATGACTTGAAACTTGGCCAAAATGACACCAAACATGACTCCAAATGTGACCAAAATGACAAAAGTTTGTTCAAAAGAACTTAAAACTTGGCCTAAAAAGCTCAGGATTTGGAAAAAAATTGTTCAAAATGAGTTGAAACTTGGCCTAAAAGAATCAAAACTTGTCCAAAACAACCTGAGATTTTGAAAAAAAACTAATTTGAAACTTGGTCAATGTGACTTGAAACTTGTTCAGAGGATATAAAATTTGTCATAATGACTCAAAACTTGTCTGAAATGACAAAAACATTTCCAAAAAGACATTAAATGTGGCTTGAATGGTTCAGGACTTGTCCAAAATAACAAAAAAATGTTCAAAATGTCTTGAAACTTCGCCAAAATGACACCAAACATGTCCAACATGGCTCCAAATTTGTCCAAAATGACAAAAGTTTGTTCAAAAGAACTTGAAACTTGGCCTATATGACTCAAAACTCATCCAAAAAAACCTAAATATGCCCAAAACACCTTTAAAAATGGTCCAAAATGACTCAATTTCTGTCTAAGCTGACTAAATCTTGTCCATCATGCCTTGAAGCTTCATATTATTTATACATTTCTATCTACTGGAAGCTGATTTCTGAGTATTTTACTGAAAGCCTCAACGATCAACCATCAGCGTTTCTAAAAGTGGTGCAAACAGCAGCTTTCCTGTGCACTGGAGGTTAAAAGGCAGAGTGTTGGTGCTCTATTCCTGCTAGCCGGAGTCCTGTGGAGGTAGCGTGTGGTGAAGTGAAGGTTTTTGGCCTCCTGCTGTGACGGAGGTGAAGCCAGATGTTCAGGTGAACTCAAACACACACCTGTGAATTATTCATGGCTGCTGCTCTGGACCCCTGCTGGGTTCTGGAGATGGATTTGCACCAGCGTCGCTCAGAAAAACTTTCTTCAGACCTCATTTAACCCGGCGAGGGCAGGAAGCAGGAGAGGAAATGGATCAACCTGAAGAAGAAGGGAAGTGGAGTGGAAACCAGAGTCGGTTAACTCTTTTTATCCCGGAGGGCCGGTCGGATCTGTTGTTAACCTTCTGAAACCAAAAACCTGCTGTCAG
The DNA here is from genome assembly GCF_022539595.1 of Amphiprion ocellaris. Taxonomy (NCBI): domain Eukaryota; kingdom Metazoa; phylum Chordata; class Actinopteri; family Pomacentridae; genus Amphiprion; species Amphiprion ocellaris. The sequence goes on along the minus strand of NC_072776.1, from coordinate 33,802,037 downwards.
CTTTTAAAGGCATGCTAGTCTTCTTTAAAATCAGCAAGAAAACTGTATAAACTGAAAAAATTGGATCTTGAACCATATCTGACATGTTGTTCCATCAAGAAAATCAACTAAATCTCAGCTTGAAATCGAGACGCTTCCAAAATCACCAAAAATGATCATCAAAACGACTTGGAATCTGTCCAGAACATCTCGTCCAGAAGATTCCAAACTTGTCCAAAATGACTCAAAACGTGCCCAAAATGAAAAAAATTTGTCCAAAGTTATTTGAACTTCTCCAAAATGACTTGAACTTTGCCAGCATGACTGAAAAACTTGTCCAAAGTCCAAAAGATGTAAAAATTTCTCCAAAATGACTTGAAACTTGTCCAAAAAGACAAAAATTGTTTCAAAACAACTTGAAACTTGGCCTAAATGACTCAAAACTCGTCCAAAATGACCGAAACCTGTCCAAATTTTGCCAAAAGACTCAAAACACGTCCATGATCAATTGAAACTTGTCTAAAATAACATAATCCATCCAAAACCACTTTAAACTTGGCCGAAATGACTCAGGGCTTGTACAAAATGACTCAAAACCTGTCAAACACGACTCACAACTTGTCCAGCATGACTCAAAACTCATCCAGAATGATTATAAATCATGTCTACGACGACTTGACTCTTGGCTTAAATGACTCAAATCTTGCTCATCATGACTCATATTTGTCCAAAATGACAAAAAATATGTGCAAAACATCTTGAAACTTGTCCAAAATTATTTTCAAAATGGTCTAAAATATCTTGAAATATGTCCAAAATGATCAAAACAATTGTTCTTAAATATCTTGAAACTTGCCCAAAATTTTAAAAATTTGTGTAAAACATCTTGAAATGTGTCCAAAATTATTTAAAAAATTGCGTAAAACATCTTGAAACTTGTCTAAATGATAAAAAATTGTACATGCCAACTCAAAACTTGTCCAAAATGGTAAAAATTGGTCTAAAACATCTCGAAATTTGTCCATAATTATGAAAATTGGTCTAAAACATTTTGAAACTTGTCCAAAATGATAAAAAAAAGTCTAAAACATCTTCAAACTTGTCTAAAATGCTAACAATTTGTGTAAAACATCTTGAAACTTGTCCAAAATGATTAAAAAAAATTGGTCTAAAACATCTTGAAATGTGTCCAAAATGATTTTTTTTAAAATTGTGTAAAACATCGTGAATCCCGTCCAAAATGATAAAAATTGGTCTAAAACATCTTGAAACTCGTCCAGAATGACTCCAGTTGCCGTGGAGCTGCAGGACTTTGTATTTCCTAACCTTCTTGTCCCGGTGTCTCCAGGTGATGAGTGTCTGACTCTGGCTCTGAAGGGTCGCTGTCAGAACCAGCTGAAGCGTCGCCAGGCCGCGCCGGAGAGGCTCATGGGTAACGGTCGGCTGGGGGGCGGAGCTCTTCGCGGCGGCTCCATTGGCGCCGGCGGTGGAAGCCGTCTGGTGGAGCGAACCATCGGAGGACTCTGTGAGGTCCACTTCCTCCCCCTGGTGGTCCGAGTCGGAGACGGCAACCGGACGCAGAGGCTCAGATGTGTTGGTCAGTATAGAATCACCGCTCACAGCTTTGTCTTTCTTCTTCTGTTGTCTTTGGTCAGGATGTTTAACAGTCAGTGTGTTCGTCCTTAATGTTCATCCTTCTTCGTCAAACTCCAAGTCTCTACCCACATAACTAAAATGGTTTTACCTCATTGTCAGAATCAGTATCAGAACCAGAAATACTTTACTGATCCCTAAGGGGAAATGGCCAAAAGACTCACGAACATGACTATGACTTGAAACCAAAATGATGAAATATGTCCAAAACAATTTTAAACTAGGCCTAAATAGCTCAAAACCTGTCCAAAATTACTCAAAACCTGTAAACATGATGCAAAACATGTCTAACGTGATTTGAAATGTACAAAAGATAAAAATTTCACAAAAATGACTTGAAAATGTGGATTGAATAACTCAAAACTTGTCCAAAATTCTAGAATGTGTCCAAAATAACTAACCTTTCCCCAGCCTCAAGTGGTTCAGTACTCATCGTAATTGACTCAAAATCTGCCCAACAAGATAGAAAAGACAGAAAATTTCTCCAAAATGACTCAAAACTTGTCCAAAACAACCTCAGATTTTGCCAAAAGACTGGAAGCATGACTTGAAACTTGACCAAAATTACAAAATGTGTCCAGAATGACATACTTGGAACTTGTCCAAAACAATTACAAGTTTTGTGAAAACATTTGAAACTTGTCCAGACTGACAAAATGTGTCCAAAACGATTTCAAACTTGGCATAAATGGCTCAGGACTTGTCTAAAATTACTCAAAACCTGTCCAACACCACTTGAAACATGTTCAAATTGATAGAAATTTGTCACAGTGACTCAAAATTTGTCCAAAATAACATACTTGAAACTTGTCCAGAACAACTTGAAGTTTTGTGAAAAGACTCAAAATTTGTCCAAAATGACTTGAAACTTGTCCAAACGAACAACAATTTGTTCAAAATGAGCTGAAACTCAAAACTCGTCCACCATCCTTGAAACTTGTTCCAAATGACCAAAACTTGTCCAAAGCAACTTCAGATTCAGCCAAAAGACTCGAAACATGACTTGAAACTTCACCAAAATGACAAAATGTGTCCAGAATGACTTTAAATGCGGCCTAAATGGCTCAGGACTTGTCCAACATGATTTGAAACATGTTCAAATTGATAGAAATTTGTCAAAATGATAAAAAAAAATCTCAAAAATTACACGAAACTTGTGCTAAACAACTCAAAGTTTTGCGAAAAGACTCAAACCTTGTCCAACATGACTTGAAACCTTTCCAAAATGACAAAATGTGTCCAAATTTACTTGAACCTTGCTCTAAATTGCTCAGGACTTGAAACTTGAAAAACTGTTTCTGATTTTAATTACATTAAAAGTGAAGCTTAAATGAGCACATGACAAGACATCATTAATTGACTATTTCAGTAGTCTGCATTTTTTACGCCTAAATTCTGTGATTGCGGCATCTTAAATGTGAATATTTTCTGGTTTCTTTCTTCCTTTATGGCAGTAAACTGAATATCTTTGGACAAAACAAGGCTGATCCACATTTTTCACCATTTTCTGACATTTCAGAGAACAAACAGATGATTGATTCATCCAGAAAATCAGCAGTTTGGCCTCTGAAATGTCAAATAATGATGAAAAATGTGGATCATTGTTTCCTGAAATGTCTTGTTTTGTCCAAAGATATTCAGTTTATCGCCACAGAGGAGGAAAGAAACCAGAAAATACTCACATTTAAGAAGCTGGAATCAGAGGATTTACAGGGTTTTTTTGTAATTATTTTACAATGATCCACATTTTCCCCCATTTTCTGACATTTTAGAGGCTAAATAATGAATAAATTCATCCAAAAAATAACTTTAATTAAAGTAATTGTTAGTTTCAGCAGAAAACTACTTCATACTGCAAGAGTTCACAGATTTAAAGAGGTTATTGCCCCAAACAAAAGAAAAGGAAGGATTAAATGAGAGTCAACAGTAGAATAAATACATGAAAGCCTTGCTGCTTTATATTCCATTATACTCTGAATTAATCCCGGAATCTTGTGTTTCCTTCTCATAAATAAAGACGCATGTGTTTGTGGTGTTATCTGGGGATTTTCCATGTTTGCTGCAACAGTCGGATGATATTTTCCCAGCAGCTGTTCTCATGATGTGCAGGTATCTTCAGGTGTGGGTGGTCTAAGGTCACGTGATGATGCTGCCATCGCCGTGCTTTACAGTCGGGCGTTGTGTCTGCATTTGTGCAATTTTCCCCATGTTTTTAGGAATTAACTTTTTTTAAAAATTGTCCAAATTAATTTAAAACGTGCTTAGAATTACTCAAAAACAGTTTTAAATTATTTTTTTTTCCATAATGACAAAACAATTGTCCAATAGGACAAAAGTGTGTCCAAAATGCCTCAAAATTTGTCTGTGACAAAAACATATCCAAAAGGGTTTAGAATTTGTCCAACATGACAAATAACATGTCCAAATTGATTAAAAAAATGTTCAAAATGACTGATTTTTTTCCCACAATAATTTAAAAATGGTTTAAAATGTCTCAAAAAAACATGACCATAACTCAGAAATCCCCATAACATGATGCTGCCACCGCCATGCTTTACAATGAGGATGTTGTGTTTGTATACGTGCAATTTTCCCCATGTTTTTAGAAATTAAGTGTTCTATAAATTGTCCAAATTATTTTAAAACTTGTTCAAAATCACTAAGAAATAGTGTTAAATGTCTTATTGTGTCCATAATGACTAAACAATTGTCCAATGTACCAAAATAGTGTCCAAAATGTATCAAAATTTGTCTAATCTGCAAAAGCGTATCCCAAAGTGACTCAAACTTTGTCCAACATGACAAAAAACATGTCCAAAATTATTCAAAAATCATTCAAAATGACTGAATTTTGTTCCAAAATGACTTAAAAATTGTTTAAAATGTCTCAAAATGTATCCACTGTACTAAAAAAACTTGTCCATGACTCAAAAATGGTCCAATATGACGATACTGTGTCTGAAATTATTCAGAAATTTACAAAGCAAAAATTCTCTTTAATGAGAATGCTGGAAATTAGTTGTTTTTTTTTTTTATCTCAGTATATATCTTAAATGATGCTGCCACTACCATGCTTATCAGTGGGGATGGTGTACCTGGCTGGCACTAACTAATGCTGCAACTAACGATTATTGTTTTCATCAGCTGTAATGCCTTCTTAATGCAGAAAACCACAAACAACCTTCAATAAAACTCACATAACCAAGTTTCAAATTAATTTATGCAGTTTTCAAAATCAAAAATCCTATTTTCTCCACATTTTAAGAAATAAAATGTACTATGAATTGTCCCAATTGATTCAAAGCTTCTCAAAAGTGACTCAGAAATATTCTAAAATGACTTATCTTTGTCCATAATGACAAAAAATGGTCCAGTATGATAAAATTGTGCCCAAAATGACTTAAAACTGCTTAAAATGTCTCAAAATATGTCCACTATTTTAAAAAATAACAAAATTGTGTCTAAAATGACTCAAAAATTTACAGAGTGGATTCTGGAAATGAGGTTTTACCCCATTAAATATCTTCACATTATGATGCTGCCACCACCATGCTTTACAGTGGGTTGCTGTACATCAGCTTGCTAACATGCTAACACTGATGTCAGGATCTCTGTATCTTCTGCTGTATGTAAAAGCACTAGTGTCTTCTTTGAGCTGGTTTTCTCTTTATGAAACCACAGATCATGCAGAGTTTGCCAGGTGTCCTCAGCCGCTGCCCATCAGTTCTCCCAGTTTGCCGGTTTCAAGCTGCGAACTGAACAAAAACACCCGACGCTGCCACCAGCAGCCTCTGGCCACCCACCTGTCCTGCCGCCTGTACCAGACCTGCGACCACGCCGTGCTCATCTCAGGTATAAACTGTTCAAATTGATTCAAAAGCTGTTAAAAATAAATCAAAAATGGTTTAAAATTACCTTTTTTTTGGTCAATAATGCCTTAAAAAAATGGCTGATATAGCAACAGTGTGACCAAAGTAACTCAAAAAATGGACTAAAATTACTCTTTTTTCCCAAAATGATTCAAAATTTGTTGAAATGTCTCAAAATTTGTCCATTGTGGTCAGAAAAAACTAGTCTCAATGACTAAAAAATGGTGGATTTTGGAAATTAGGGTTTATCTCCTTAATTATCCCAGCATTATGATGCTGCCTCCACCGTGCTTCACAGTGTTTGTCTGTTCTCAGGCGGCTGGCGGCAGCAGATGACGTTCCAGCGTCACGTCCAGAACCTGCAGAGGTTCTACAAAATGCTCCGGAACAACGGCTTCCACAAAGATCACATCAAGACCTTCTTTGCCAGCAGTGGGCAGCTTCCAGGTGGGATGCCGTCGCCGTGGCAACACCCAGCCACACAGCCACAGTGGCCATGTAGAAAGAGAACTGAACCAAATGTCTTCTTGCTCTGCAGACGATGTCGAGGGCGTCTACTCGGCGACGGAGAAGGCAGTGATTCGTAACCATGTGTCGTATGTCTGCAGGAAGCAGCACTGCGCTGATACTCTGGTTCTGTACCTGAACTCACCGACACGCAACGACGGCACCATGCTGCTGTGGGACGCCAACCTCAACGGCATCGTAAGAACAACCTTTGACCAACTGAACTTTATCACTGCTGTCGTGTTTGTAATCATTATGGGAGTCCTGTACCTCTATGGAAACAGAACAACATTAACTAGAAGGAGGAAGAACTCAGACATGTCTTCTGTGCAGTCGGACACAATTAGAATGACGGAAAACAGAAAAATGTTGAAAGTCTTACTACTTACGACATACTACAGATATTTAACTATTTCCATTTCTACAACCTGTACAAAACTTGGTGTTCTCACACTACTCTACACATGACAAAATAACTAAAAGTTTGTCCGAGGTGACAAAAACTTGTCAACAGTGACTCCAAATCTGTCTTCCATGATATAAATGTGTTCATAATGACTAAAAAAACTTGTCAAATTTCATCCACATTGACTCAAAAGTTGTCCAATGAGCCAAAACAACACTAAATGCGTTTACCATAGCAGAAACTAAATTACTAGAAATCTCACTGACGTTACAAGAACTCGTCCAAAATAGAATACAATGATTTTGTTTGACAATACAAAGCTCCATATTTATTACTCTGGCAAGGAATGTGGCATCTGTCTATCTGTCTGTCTGTCTGTCTGTCTGTCTGTCTTTGCACAACATTACTCAAAAACAGACTAATGGATTTGGATTAAATTTTTCAGGGAAGGTCAGAAATGGCACAAGGACCAAGTGATTAGATTTTTGCAGTGATGCGGCTTATAGTCTGGATCCACGGATTTATTAAAGATTTCTGGATCATTGCCAGATAGTAGCATGGCATCACTGTAACCATGACAACAAGTGAACACTACATCAGCTGCTTGCTGATGATCACATGATTGTGATCCTACTTCAAATTGACCGCTGCAGATTTATCAGGACTTATCCATCGGAAATGATACAAGGAATAATTGATTAAATTGTGGGGGTGTTTCAGAGTCCCATCAGTTCCCGCTGCCAGCTACATATTTAGGTCACATGATTCGGTATCCGTACATAACGTACACATGCAGAACACACGCCTGTGGTCAGCACAAGGTCATTTTGTTTGTGGGTACATCTATATTAAATGGACACCCTCTATGTTGTCGTGATTTCTGATCATCAATAATTAATAAATAAATGCTGCATTTCTAAAAAAAGAAATGCTACTTTTCTGACAATGCCATATAGGGAATTAGCAGCCTTGGAGGAGGACTGCACTCTCTGAGTGCTTTTTTAGTTCTCCTAATGGAACCATAAGTACAAGAATTGTTGGAAAGTTGAAAATCTGATGATTCTCGCTCATAAACTGCATCATTCTAGTGTTTGTTTTGATTTAAAGGCAGGTTTGGGGCATTAGAGAGTAAAGAAATGTTCGCCAACAGTATAGAAATGCCATAAAAAGTATGCACACTATCAATTTGTGCCTAAAATCTTGAGTAAAAGCAGCTAAAGTCAACATAAAGCAATACAGATGGAGATTTCAAATTATTTTTTAATCAGTTGCTAGCAACTTTATCAATTAATAATCAATTATTCTTGAATAACAATATTCAAAGCACTGACAACGCTATTTTTAACTGTGGACTCAAGACATTGTGGACAGTACCTTATTGGCTTGCTGTCTGACAAACTTGAGTTAGTTTAGACTATGGGAGCTATGATTGGAGGTCATTAACCACCACAGAAGTCTTTGTCATTGTGCCCATTACTAGCTAAACCCAAACAATGCTCTGGTCTCTACAGTATTAAACGGTAAGAGGCTCCACCTGGTGGAACAACCACTGACATGCATGACCATCTACACTTTTTTCAACAGTTTACACTTTTTCAGCTGATGAATTGTGTCATTTTGGTGATTTTTTTAAAAAGAAAACATCAAGGTTTAGAGGTTCAGACCGTTATTATTGTGTGAATTTTATGATGTGAACATGGCATAGAGGTAAAACATACTGGTTATCAAATCATCATGTCGCTAATGGTAATGTTTTTTTATTTTCAGGCTGATCTAAAGGAGCGATACTCCGTCAACGAGCTGCTGGCCGACCTCGCTGGCTGTAAAGCTACTCGTGTCCTGCTGTTCGTGGATCAGAGCTACAGCGGCGTTCTGTCCAAGAGGCTGCGAGGATCCCAGAAACACCTCAATGTGGTTCTGATCCAGAGTCTGGCCCGGCAGAGCCATGCCCAGCAGACCCAGAGGTCGAGTCCAGGCTGGGAGGACAGCAGCTGGGCCTTCATCAGCCCCTCCACCTGCCTGCTGGACCACCTGGGGAAGGTACCAGCTCACATCTGAACTCTTCTCTAGTCTCGACTGAACTGTTTCTTTACCACGTCTGATGTGTGTTTGGGCTCATTGTCTTGTTGAAACATCCAACTGTGTCCAAGATCAACCTTCTGCTGATGGTTTTAAGTTTTCCTGAAGAATGTGGAGGTGATCCTCCTTCTTCATTATTCCATTTACTTTGTGTAAAGCTCCAGTTTTACAGAGCATGATACTGCCACCACCATGCTTGATGGTAGGTTTGGTGTTCTTGGAGTTAAAAAAGACCCGCTAAAGACAGTCTGAAACCAGTCCTAAACCAGTCCTAAAAAGGTCTAATACCAGGACCAAAATCAAGCCTAAATCAGTCCAAAAAATATTCAGAACCAGTCGGAATACAGTCTGAAACCAGTCCTAAAAAAGTCAAAAATCAGTACAAAATCGGAAAGAAAACCAAATGTAAACTACTCCTAAAAAAATTCCCAGGCCTACTGAAGACAGTCTGAAACCAGTCCTCATCCAGGACCAGATCCAGAGTAAAATGAATCCTAAACCAACTTTAAATCACATCCAAAACCAGGAGAACCACGACTGGAACCAAACATAAACCGGTCCCAAGAAAGTCCAGAACCAGTCCAACATCCAGTCTGAACACAGTCCAGAAGCTCTTCTAGAAAGAACCAGAGCATGATACTGCCACCTCCATACTTGATGGTAGGTTTGGTGTTCTTGGGGTTAAAGGCCTCACCTTCTCCAATTGTATTTCTGCTCAGTTTTTCTTCCATCTGACCACAGAACTATCCTCCAGAAGGCCTTTCCTTTTCTTTGAGCTTTAAGGTTCTGCTTCTAGAGGAAGAACGTCCTTCTTCATGGATCTTCTCAGCTCATGTTGATGTAAAACCCTGTGGACACTGACAGCTGTGTTCCAGCAGCTTCTCATTCATTCAGACCTGCTTTCTGATGATTCCTGGTTGACTCTTGACCATCCTGACCAATCGTCTCTCAGCAGCAGGTGATAGTTTGTGTTTTCTTCCTGATGGTGGCAGTAACACAACTGGACCATGAACTTTTTCCTGACAAACAGATGATTTTGGATCTGAAGCTGCTTTGAAATGGTTCCAAGTGACTTTCTGACTTGTTCAAGTCAATGATTTGCTTTTTCAGATCTTTGCTGAGCTCCTCAGACTTTCCCATTGTAGAGTTTGAGTCTAATGAGTGGATCTAATGGGTTGTATTTAAACTGGATCAGAGGAGTCAGCAGCTGTAGTCGACTGGAATCACTCAGAAGAAGTTAAGAGGCCATGGAACTAAGAAAATTAGACTAACACAACTTTCTACATCATCAAAACTGATAATTCAAGTTGCTGTGTGTATATTTATGACCCAACAGATTTTGTCCAACAAAAGTTTACATAAATTTGTTCATGACTTTACGTGCAGAAATACACAGAAATGGTCCAATAAGCCAACAAAAAGGTTTTTAAATGGATGTAAACATTAGGCAATTTGACTCAAAAATAGGCAAATGTCACACAACCTTGTCCAGAATGTCTCAACGTATGTCCATCATGATATAAACGTGTACAAACTGTCCTGTTTTTGTTTGTCCTGCTCACCTGAACACTGTGATCTCGTCTTCCACCAATCAGGGTGCAGCGATGTCCCGCCTCCTGGAGCCGTGGGCCGGTCTGTTGAACGTGACGCTGGCCGGCGCCCCCTGCAACGCCACGCCGCCGCTGACGGACGGCGAGTTGCGACGGGAGTACCAGGGCTGCCAGAACCTACCGACGGCACTGTGGCACCAGAAGCACCGACTGAGGACCGACTGAGATGCCGACAACCGACACAGACGCACACCGGCGACACAAACCTGTGTGTTGGTGGACGCTGGTGTGTGTTTTATGTCCTAACTCTGAACTTAGACTGTAACCATGGAGATGACATCCCAGCGGGGGAGTCCTGAACACCATGTGACCATTGTGTGCTCGTTGCGAGTGTGTGTTTGTGAGTTCAGCAAGAGGACAGATGCTCTCAGAGATTCACACCGGGTCAGTGTGTATCTGTGTGTGCTGCAGTGTGTGCTGTTGTGTATGTTAATGTGTGTAAGTGTCTGTGTGTGTGTTTGTGCCGCATCTCCTGGGCACTTTCACATTTCAGATCCAATAATGTGTCTCTATTTTTGTCTTTACAACAGTTTCCCAGTCCACCTTCTCCCTTCCTGCTGCCTTGGTCTTTTTTCCTCAGTCTCTTACGTTTGTTTTGGTTTCTGCCTCAGATTTTTCCGACACCGACATGTCCAAAATGACTCGAAATATGTCCAAAATACCACAAAAGGTGTCACAAAAAAGCTAAAAAAAATGACTCAAACGTCATCCAATGCCACAACAACTTGTACAAAGAGACTTAAGGATGATCCGATGTCATAAATACCTGTACAAAATTATCCAAAAATGCAATGACAAATGAAAGATTTGTCTAAAATCACTCAAAACTGCTACCGAATGACAAAACTTGTCTGAAACAACTCCAAATGTGCACAAAATTGTCAAAAAGTGTCCAATATGACAAAAACTTGAAATCAAAAATGACTCGAAAATCAGTCCAAAACATCTCTAAATTTGTCCAATGTGACAAAATCTTGAACAAAGCAACTCAATGATTATGCAAAAGAGCAAAAACCTGCACGAAATTATTCAAAAATGGATGAATGTGACCAAATTTGTCCAAAATGAGACAGAGATGGTCCAAAATGTCTCAAAATTTGTCCACTGTGATAAAAGTCTGGACAAAATCACTCAAAGACTGTCTAAAATGTCTTAAAATGTGTCCGATGTCACAACAACTTGTACAAAGACATTGACAAATCAGAAATGGTCTAATGTGACAACACGTGACCAAAATGACTCAAACATTATGCAAAATGACAAAGACCTGAACGAAGTGACTCCAAAATGGACGAATCTGGCCAAATCTGTCCATAATGAATCAGAGATGGTCGAAAATGTCTCAAGATATGTCCAATGTGATAAAAATTTCAACAAAATGCCTCAAATATTTTGCAAAATGACAAAAACCTGGATAAAACGATTCCAAAATAGACAAATGTGACCAAATCTGTCCAAAATGAATTAGAGATGGTCCAAAACATCTCAAAATATGTCCGTGTTCAAATTTCTGGTCTTCTATTAAATGTCATTAACAGAATCGAGCAGAGTTGTGTGAGAAGTCGGGAGGTTAAAGATTTAGAGGGGGTTTTACTCTGATGTTGAGGACGGAGCGACTGAGGCGGGAAATGGGAGACAGATATGATTAAGATATGAAGCACTGAGGCTGCCCTCCTGCTACACGGACTGGAAGTGGCTTTTTAATAAGACACGAGTGTGTTTTTTTTGCGCTCCGACACGTGAAACACAAACAGTATTAACCACTAATGATGTCGTCCTCCACTGTCGCTGTGATTCCTGTCTTCTCTCTCCAGTAGCCACAACACGACTGTGTCATTGTACTGACGTTACATTAGAGGTTTGTCCGAGCTGCTCAGGACGTTTCTGACCAGTCAACGTGTGCATATTCACAGTTTGTGTATTGATCTGTACAGAGTGTGAAATGGAATTTAGCTCAGACGGTTCTAGTTGCATGCAGCAAATCACAGAGTATAGTCAATAAAGTGCTATTAGAAACCAGTGAAGTCCGTGGGTTTTATTTCTTTTATTTGTTTCCTAAAAGATCTGGGATTTGGTTAAAATACAATTTTCATGTTATACAGACTGGGTATTAACATTCTAAAGTATCAATAATCTGGATACTAATGTACCAAAGTATCAATAACTTGGATATTAAGGTTCTAAAATATCAATAGCCTTGATTTTATTTTCCAAAGTATCAAAAACCTGGATATTAGTGTACCAAATTATCAATAACTTGAATATTAAGGTTCCAAAATATTAATGACCTGAATAATCATGTTCTGAAATGTTAATAACCTTGATATTAATGTACCAAAGTATCAACAAACTGGATATTAATGTTCCAAAGTATCAATGAAGTGGATATTAATGTTCCAAAGTATCAATAAAGTGGATATTAATGTTCCAAAGTATCAATAACCTGGATATCAGGGTTCAAAAGTATCAATAAACTGGATATTAACATTCTAAAGTATCAATAACCTGGATATTAACGTTCCAAAGTAACAATAACCTGGATATTAACGTTCTAAAGTATCAATAAACTGGATATAAACGTTCCAAAGTAACAATAACCTGGATATTAATGTTCCAAAGTATCAATAAACTGGATATTAATGTTCCAAAGTATCAATAAAGTGGATATTAATGTTCTAAAGTATCAATAACCTGGATATCAAGGTTCAAAAGTATCAATAACCTGGATATTAACGTTCTAAAGTATCAATAGCCTGGATATTAACGTTCCAAAGTAACAATAACCTGGATATTAATGTTCCAAAGTATCAATAAATTGGATATTAATGTTCTAAAGTATCAATAATCTGGATATCAAGGTTCAAAAGTATCAATAACCTGGATATTAACATTCTAAAGTATCAATAACCTGGGTATTAACGTTCCAAAGTAACAATAACCTGGATATTAATGTTCCAAAGTATCAATAAACTGGATATTAATGTTCCAAAGTAACAATAACCTGGATATTAATGTTCCAAAGTATCAATAAATTGGATATTAATGTTCTAAAGTATCAATAATCTGGATATCAAGGTTCAAAAGTATCAATAACCTGGATATTAACATTCTAAAGTATCAATAACCTGGGTATTAACGTTCCAAAGTAACAATAACCTGGATATTAATGTTCCAAAGTATCAATAAACTGGATATTAATGTTCCAAAGTAACAATAACCTGGATATTAATGTTCCAAAGTATCAATAAACTGGATATTAATGTTTCAAAGTATCAATAAACTGGATATTAATGTTCCAAAGTATCAATAAACTGGATATTAATGTTCCAAAGTAACAATAACCTGGATATTAATGTTCCAAAGTATCAATAAACTGGATATTAATGTTTCAAAGTATCAATAAAGTGGATATTAATGTTCTAAAGTATTAATAACCTGGATATCAAGGTTCAAAAGTATCAATAACCTGAATATTAACGTTCTGAAGTATCAATAACCTGGATATTAACGTTTCAAAGTAACAATAACCTGGATATTAACGTTCTAAAGTATCAATAAACTGGATAATAACGTTCCAAAGTAACAATAACCTGGATATTAACGTTCTAAAGTATCAATAACCTCGATATTAATGTTCCGGAGTATCAATAACCTGGATAGACTTGTTTAAAACTATCAAGAACCTGGATATTAACCTTTTTAAGTATCAATAACCTTGATTTTATGTTCCAAAGTATCAATAACCTGGATATTAGTATTTCAAAGTATCAATAACTTGAATATTAAGGTTCCAAAATATTAATAACCTGAATAATCATGTTCTGAAATGTTAATAACCTTGATATTAATGTTCCAAACTAGCAATAACTTGGTTATTAACATTCCAACGTATTAATACCATGGACATTAATGTCACAAAGTATCAATAATACTCCAAATTACCAATAACCTAGATATTAATGTTCCAGAGTATCAATAACCTGGATATTAATGTTCAAAAGTATCAATAACTTGGATATTGATGTTCTGAAGTTTCAATGGTGTGGATATTAATGATCTAAAGTATCAATAGCCTGGATATTATAGTTGCAATGTATTAATAACCTGAATATTCATGTTTGAAAGCATCAATAACCTGGATATTAATGTCCCAAAGCATCAATAACCTGGATAATTATGTCCCAAAGCATCAATAACCTGAATATTAATGTCCCAAAGCATCAATAACCTGGATAATTATGTCCCAAAGCATCAATAACCTGGATAATTATGTCTCAAAGCATCAATAACCTGGATAATTATGTCCCAAAGCATCAATAACCTGGATAATTATGTCCCAAAGCATCAATAACCTGGATAATTATGTCCCAAAGCATGCCTCAGACCTTAATCATAGTTTAAGGTTATAGTCTGGTTAAGTTCTGGCACCAGAACAACCTGGTCAGGTCAAGGTTAGGAGCAGCTTATCACAGTGGATGATGGAATAAAGTCCTGTTTACTGATAAATCCCAGTTAAAAATAAGGCTATCATACCACAGTGGATCAAACCCACTGGGATACTGAAGTCACCTGAATCAACTCCACCCTGAACGGGGAAAAGCAGAACTCCTTTGTTCAGATTCATGCTTCATCTTCTACATGTAAATGTGTATTCTACAGAGTAAATCTGTTTTTCCAGAAGGTTTTTATTACAAATGAGACTCAGTGGCATCCATCTGTGTTCTTCTGCTGAGCCCTCAGGCTGCATGTATAGTTTTACTCCAAACAATAACCTTTGACTCAGACACTTTCAGCCCATCCAGGATGTTTTTACCAAAACAATGTAACACAATCACTCAGCGTTTAACGACTGGAGAGGAATCCTCACAGCAAGCTGCTGCTGAGGAGCTTCTACCTGTTACATTCATGTAGGAAACTGTCACGGGGTAATGTTAGCTGCTATGTTAGCATAAACAACATAATGTTAGATGCTATATTAGCCTAAGCAACATAATGTTAGCTGCTATGTTAGCATAAACAACATAATGTTATCTGCTATGTTAGCATAAACAACATAATGTTAGATGCTATATTAGCCTAAGCAACATAATGTTAGCTGCTATGTTAGCATAAACAACATAATGTTAGATCCTACATTAGCCTAAATAACATAACGTTAGATGGTACAGGAGTCTCAGTGTAGACTCCTGTAGATTCCTACACTAATGTAGTGTAGAATCTACACAGGATAATGTTAGATCCTAAATTAGCCTAAACAACATAATGTTAGCTGCTCCATTAGCCTAAACAACATGATGTTAGCTGCTCCATTAACCTAAATAACATGATGTTAGCTGCTCCATTAGTCTGAAAAACATACTATTCGATGCTACATTAGCCTAAACAGGATAATGTTATATTCTACAGTAGTCTAAAGAAGATGTTAACACTTAGACTGAGCAAGATAATGCTACTACATTAGCTTAGGCGATATATTATTAGATGCTATATTAGCCTAAACAGGATCATTTTAACCAAGCAAAAAACTACTTGTGAATCCATTAGCCAAAGCAATATCATGCTATCTACTGTGTTAGCCTGTACAAAATAACATTAGCTACTACACTGACCTAAACACAATGTTAGATGCAACATTAGTTTAAAGAAGATAATAGGAAAATATTATCTAATACATTAGCCGAAGCAATATAAAGTTATCTGCTATCTTAGCCTTACAAGATAAGGTTAACCACTACACTGGCCTTCACAAGATAATGTTAGCTAACCTAGCTGAGACAACAAGCTGTCCAACTAAAAGAAAAAGCTGCCAACAATCAAAAAATTATATAAATTCTAAAGCTGGTGAAGAGAATGAAGGAATTTCAGTAGTAAAGATGCAGAAATTTCTGGTATTGTGCCATCTGTACTAAACTGTCTGAGTGTACTTGGTTTAAGTTAGAATGCTAAACACTAAACACACTGTAATTCTTAAAGTAATGCAGCTTTAAAGTCATGGCATTACTTCACATTTTGTTGACTTGTTCTACCTTTTACTGGAATCTGAAATTGCTCATATTTATTTTAGCACTGAGTCTGTTGAGAAAAAGTTGTCAGTCAACAAACAAACCAAACAAAAACTAAAGGAAAAGCAGAGCAGTGGGGAGGTTGGCGGGTCACTCATAATGTCTTATGACACCAGCGCTGCTTTTAGAGCTAAGTCGAGCTGTCTGAAACCCTGCTGCAAACTTTAACCAACTTTACTATGAATTAATAAAAACACAAGTCTGTCACTGTCTGACCCGCCAGACGGAACGAGAGAGGGAGGCTCAGAAATAGAGGATTCAGACGGAGACAGAATAGGTTGGTGCAAAACAGACAGAGACTGGAGAGGAAGGTTAGAAACTGGGAGGTGACGCTGACTCTGACCTACGCTATAAATCTATAAACACGTCCAGCAAAGCCCTGACCCGTCTGCATGCGTCACCAACAACACAAACTGTTGACGTCGAGACAAACGCATTTGACCAACTTTCAGGTGAAAACTGTTCTGACCGCACCAGACTGTTGGTTTTAAATCCAAAATATGATCGTTTATTCAAAGTTTTTTCAACTTCAAGCTAAAGTTACTTTGCAGTACATTTGCTTAGACTAATGTAGTAGTTTACAATGTTTTGCTTACACTAAAGGTTACCATCCTGTTTAGGCTAATATGGTGTTTAAAAGTATATATATTTTTTTGGCTAAGGTAGCATCTAACATTAAGTTCTTTAGAGTTTTGTAGCACTGAATATTATAGCCTATAGTTTAGGCTAATGTAGGAGTTAAGATTATCTTCTTCAGTCTAATATAGCATCTAAAATTATGTTGTTTAGGCTAATGTATTGTTCAATTTTTTTTAACGCTAATGTAGTATCTAAAATTATGTTGTTTAGGCTAATGTATTGTTCAATTTTTTTTACGCTAATGTATCTAACATTGTGTTGTCTAGATTGTAGTAGCATCAAATATTATATAGTTTAGGCTAATGTAGTTAGCATTATCTTCTTCAGACTAATGTAGCATCTAACATTATCTTGTTTAGGCTAACATATCTAACATTATACTGTTAAGGCTAATGTAGCATCTAACATTACGTTGTTTAAGCTAATGTAGCATCTAACATTATCTTGTTTAGGCTACCATAACATCTAACATTATACTCTTAAGGCTAATGTAGCATCTAACATTACGTTGTTTAAGCTAATGTAGCATCTAACATTACCTTGTTTAGGCTAACATAACATCTAACTTTATACTGTTAAGGCTAATGTAGCATCTAACATTATGTTGTTTAAGCTAATGTAGCATCTAACATCTTGTTTAGGCTAATCTAGCATCTAACATTATGTTGCTTAAGCTAATGTAGTAGCGAACATTGTCTTGCATACACTGCTAGTTACCACTATCTTGTTTAGGCTAACATGGCAGCTAACATGATCTTGCTTACATTAATGCAGTTGCTAACAGTATTTTATTTAGGCTAACATAGCAGCTAACACGAGCTTGCTTAATCTAATGCAGCGGCCAAGATTTTCTTCTTTAGGCTAACGTAACAGCTAACATGATACTATCTTCACTAATGTATTGGCTAATAGTATCTTTTAACTTGTGAAGCACAAAATGAGCAGGAAGAGGACAGAAACACTAAATATAAAACTTAGTTTTAGGGCTGCAGAGCCATTTTTTTAGCTTCCCACAAATAAGTAATGATGATAGAAAAGATAGAAAATAGCCTGAGTAAATAAATTCACCTGGCTTCAGGTAAGCTTGACATTAGGACTAAATTCTGATCTGACAGCTGCTTCACTCCTCTACAAAATCAGCCTGATTATCTAGAATTATTAATTATTTCCAAACAGAGTTATTCTAGTTATCATCTGGAAATCAGTGTATTTGTAGTCGAGTTTTGTCAGTTTTTCCAATAAATGACTGTGTGTATTTTTCACAGTGTTTTCTGGATCAGCCTGAGACGTGATGAAACCTCTTCCTGACAAACTCCAACGCTTCACCCAGTGGCTGAACCTGACACCGGAGGTTAAACGGGCGGTTTGTGTTTACATCACAGTGTCAGTCAGGAGATGAATGGTTTCTGGTCAGCCACATTATGCCTGCAGGGCCAATCACAGCGCTGCAGATCATCCAATCAGCTCCCAGGTGAGTTCTGATTGATTCCTCACAGGAAGTCTTCACTAACGGCTCCAATATCAAAGGACTGAACGCACAGGCAGTGTGTGTGTGTGTGTGTGTGTGTGTGTGGTGTGTGTGTGTGTGTGTGTGTGTGTGTTGTGTTGTGTGCCTCAAGGTGATAAAGATACCAGGATGTTATGGTTCGTGCACAAAAACACTCTGAGGTTTTGATCTACAGATAACAAATTTGCAAGCACTTAAGGACACACACCGTCATTCAGGAGTGACACTCAAACACACACACACACACACACACACACAGACACACACACACACACACACACATACAGGTGTAGATTTCAGGGTTGTCGTGCAGGAGATATGTCCTTATTTAGAAAATTTGTTTCTACCAATAAAATCCTAATGACTTCACATAAATGAAAACATTTCCACCTTAAACAGATCCAGAAAATGAACAAATTGAAGCATTAAAAAAACCACCTAAATGCAGTAAATTCAGTGTTTGATGCTCCAGATATCAAGAAACATTTCACTTTCTGTCTTTACTGCACCCAGTTACATGCTTATCATATCAGTCTTGAGTTTCCAATGACTCCTATGATGGAATCATCTTTATCGCCCAAAAACAATCCTACATTTTGGTTCTTTTCAGACCGTCCTGAGCGGGTCTTGGACTTTTATTTAGGAAGAGTTTAGGTTTGGTTTTGGTCCCAATTTTGTACTGGTTTTTGATTTTTTAGGACTGGTTTTGGACTGTTTCTAAAACTGGTTTCAGTTTTGGGTTTGGACTGGTTTCAGATTGTATTCTGACTGGTTCTGAACATTTTTTGAACTGGTTTAGGTTTGATTTTGGCCCTGGTTTTAGACCTTTTTGAACTTTTAGGACTGGTCTCAGACTGTCTTGGGCGGGTCTTTTTTAACCCCAAGAACACCAAACCTACCATCAAGCATGGAGGTGGCAGTATCATGCTCTGGGGCTTTCTAGAAGAGCTTCTGGACTGGTTTCAGACTGGATGTTGGACTGGTTCTGGACTTTCTTGGGACTGGTTTATGTTTGGTTCCAGTCTTGGTTCTCCTAGTTTTGGATGTGATTTAATGTGATTTAAAGTTGGTTTAGGATTTATTTTACTCTGGATCTGGTCCTGGATGAGGACTGGTTTCAGACGGTCTTGGGCGGGTCTTGGACGTTTTTTAGGAGTATTTAAGATTTAGTTTTGGTCCTGATTTTGTACTGGTTATTGACTTTTTTAGGAATGGTTTCAGACTGTTTCTAAAACTGGCTTGAGTTTTGGTCTTGGACTGGTTTCAGACTGTATTCTGACTGGTTCTGAACATTTTTTTTGAACTGGTTTAGGTCTGATTTTGGTCATGGTTTTAGATCTTTTTAGGACTGATTTAAGACTGGAGCTTTCCACAAAGTAAATGGAATAATGAAGAAGGAGGATTACCTCCACATTCTTCAGGAGAACCTAAAACCATCAGCAGAAGGTTGATCAGCAAAAAGCCGGTCTGCTAAGCATTAGAAGCTGCTGGAACACAGCTGTCAGGTGTATTTTACAAGTGTTTGGAAACTTTTGTTCCCGCCTGAACCTGCAGCATCAGGATCAATATGAGCGTCTCTAACCAGAAAGAACTACACATGTGGAACAACAGTGACGGTGACTTCATTAGTGTAATTCTAAATTAAACTCGACATGGAGACAAGATGAATCACTTTTTCTTCACATTGGACACTTTGCTGTTTAATGAACATCGTTTTGTGGAGACAGAGTTTGAATGACTTGTTCAAAGAAGTGCAGCATCAAAATGAAAACCAGACCAAAGTCGTTATAAACTGGAAATCAAACATCTCTGCATACAAAAGAAGGAAGGGAGGACAGCAGATATATTGTTGGGGGAGGGTGGGAGGGAGTCACAATGTGCGGTTGGATGTTAAATATGTTCAGCTGTCCTATAAAAGTGAAATACGCAGTCATTCCTTAGTAATCATTAACAGAAACACACCAACACACTTCGCTCCCGTCCTTCCTGTTTCACACTTGTAACCGACCAAAGCTCTCACAGCCGAGCGAGTCTCGGAGAACTCTGCGTGAACTTTTTGCGTTTGAATTATTAAAGTTAATATTTATGGCCACTCTGTGATGAGAGGCTGATTAAAGCCCCACCCAGCGATCTAAATGGCTCTCAGCCCGGTGATGTGACCTGAGGAAGAGCAGCAGGAAAGTCACCTCCACAGATACCTGCACTGCCGTTCCAGTGTTTTTCTTTACAGGATGAACATTTTTGGAGATAAAAGGACGGTTTAAAGAGCTAGTCGCCTCCATCTCCGGTGGAAATCGTGCCTTTGTGAACACAGAATCCGGCTTCTGCTCCATCCAAACTGCTGAGCGTCACTTTAAGCTCCACTCTGCTTTAATGCCATTGCGGCTATCTTTGGACGGCCACCTTCAATATTTGATAGAAACCCTCGGTCACAGGTAGAAATATCTCTCCCCGGAGACTGCAGACGTCAAAGGTTTTTTATCTCTACTCATCCAGCGTGTTGACATGCAGGCAGCGTACAAGATTCAGGCTACATGTTTGTGGCACAAATTCCCAATAAATCAACTATTTTAGCCACGAATCTGAAACAAAAGTCCACATACTTCAGAAAGTATTCAGAGCCCTTCACTTTCTGCACACTTGGTTGGGAGAAATTTTTAAAAAATAATAGTAAATACAACATAAACGACAAATCTTAACAGCAATTATATTCTATTAAGACATAGAACTTGAATGCTTTTTGATCAGTATAATTCTTTCAGCAGTCACATTGGTGTATGATGATGAAAATACACCTTTTCATTCCTGTATAGACGAGTCAACAGAGCGTTTTAGTTTCTCTACACACAGTTCAACAGAGCCGATATCTTCATTGTTAACCCTGAGCAGGTAAAGGTGGACTTTGCAACAGATCAGATCTTTATAAATACTACAAAACAAATTACTATATAAAGTAAAAATAAAAAATTGCTTTAACCAAAAGTATGGGTTTACAGTTGTTCACCAAACTTATGTGGACTGGATAGTTATGCGTTCATCCTTTCGTGAGTTTAGAACAGCCTCACAGGATGATGCTGCCACCGCCATGCTTCACTGTAGGGATGCTATTAGTTACTACTTGAAAACAAATGTCCAACTGAATCAAATTTTCTTTCTTTTGTGGCCTCTTAACTTCTCCTGAGTGATTACGATTGACTACAGCTGCTGACTCCCATATGTGTCATGCATTCATCCTTTCTGGAGTTTAAACCAGCCTCCCTGTCACTGCTACTAAGAAGCAACCCCATAGGATGATGCCGCCACTGCCATGCTTCACCGTTGGGAGGCTATTAGTAGGTTATGGGGCTACAGTCTGTTCAAAACACCTAAAGCCTATGGAAAACTTACCCACATCTCAATGTCAGCACCTGTAGATATATTCCATTATACAGGACTGACATCATGTGATGGCAACGATACTTTCCAAGAGTCACTGTGTTTCCATGTAGTTGTTAAATAATGTTCATAGCTGATTTACACGATTGGTAATGACTCAGAACACTCCTAATATGACACAAAACCTGTTCAAGATAACTCAGAATTACTGGAAACATGCCCAAAATTACTCTAGATCCATCAAAAATTACTTGAAACAGGTTCAAAACGACAAAACAAATGTCCAAAATGACTCAAAGCCTGCCCCAAATTACTCAGTATTTGTCCAAAATGAAAGACTTGTCCTAAAAAAAAAGTAGAATCACTTTGAAATGTGCTACAGTTGTTCAGAATTGCCAACATCCTCTTTGATGTCAATATTAGCATGGTCAAAATCTCTCTATCTAGCAATTCAACCTGATGAAAATTAGATTTCAGCTCAAAGTTTCATTTTAACAGGTCTGTTGTGACTGCGACTGTTTTAATTTCATTTAGACTGAATCCATAAACAGATCCTAATCCTGATCCAGACTCCATCTGCTGCTGCTATTGAAAGATTAAGAAGCTGCTGGATTAACGTATACAAAGAGCACGGCTCGATGTGAAGCCTGAAAAATGACACCAAACAATTTGTTTTAAAGGGGAATAAAAGAGCTGCACCTCTGGATCAAACCACGGGAGACGGCACTGAAACAAAAGATGGGTATTAGTTACTGTTGGTGTCTAAGTGAACGACTGAACAAATACCTGTTGGGAACACATGAATAACAGTCGGTGGACATATTAACACCTACAGGAAATACAAAACTGACCACTTATACTATTTGTTTGCTGTGTCAGAGTTCCCATAAAGGTTTGCACATTCTAACCTTAAGTATGAGTTTAGGTGTCTAAACCCAAACAAACACAAACTGTAAATGCAAGTAAACACCAAGTGAAAAAAAAGCGAGGATTATTTCTACATTCTTCAGGAAAACCTAAAGCCATCAGCAGAAGGTTGATCTTGGACACAGTTGGATGTTTCAACAAGACAATGAGTCCAAACACACATCAGACGTGGTAAAGAAATGGTTCCATCAGGCTGGAATGAAGGTTCTAGACTGGTCTCCCCAAAGTCCTGACTTAAACCCATCAAGAACCTGTGGACTGATGAAGAAACAAGTCTGAGTCAGAAAGACGACAAGTTTAGTTGAACTGAACTAATTCTGTCCAGAGGAGTCAAAGATAAACCAGAAGATTGAAACCAGAAGAACCCAACTGAGGAGGAAATGGACAAATTTAACCAAATATTAACTTTTCTGTATATTTTCATGTTTACTCAGAGGAGTCAGCAGCTGTAGTCGACTGGAATCACTCAGGAGAAGTTAAGAGGTCATGAAACTAAGAACATTAGATTAACAGAACTTTCTACATCAACAAAACTGATCATAAACCATAAACCTTTAATAAATCTATGAAAGAACTAAAACACAGTCGTTTTTGTGACAAAGATTCGTGTGTTTAAATGATTCAATTACAGAAAATTCAGAGTTCTAGAAGTCATTGGAAACTCCAGACTGTCATGATATATGTGGTCTTTCCAATAGGATGGAAACTTTTGTTTATGACTGCATATCGCAACTTAAATCTCTGAGTTATCTATGATTTTGTGCATTAAAATCCATCTGTTATTGAATGAAATACACAAAAAACGATATATAATAATCTAAAGCAGCAAGTAAAGCCTCATAAAGTGTCAGTTTAAACGTGTACAGAAGCAGAAAGAAGGCGAGCCAGTAGAAGCAGAAATGTAAAAGGCTGCTGAAGAGTCGGGACAGAAATCAGTTCAGGACATGTCTGTGACTTCGTGTTCACATGCATTATATAGTATAGGATGGATCAAGCCATGAAACATTCATGTGGATGTATGCAGAGGGAATATTACATCCAGTTCAACATGGGATGAGTTTATAAGGTGAACATTTCTCACACTAAAAACACTTGGTGGTGTTTTCAGGTCCTACACAGTCTGTAATCAGAACAGGATAAAGGATAATTGTGGTTTATTCCATCCTGCTGTATTTCCTTGAAGTTTAACAAAGTTCCATCTTATCTTGTCTCGTAGGTGTCTAATTTCTTTTTTATGTCTGCTGTCATACAAGTGTTTTAAATGGAGAATCTGTGGCTGAAAACGTGGCTTAAAATATAATCACTACAATTATCGCTAAATAATCGATTAATTGATCAGTCAAATTAAGTCCGTGTTATGGTGCTGCTGTTTAAGTCAACAGACACGAGTTTGTGATACAGGAACTATGTCCCAGTTTATCCCAGTTTGTCTTTAAAACATGAGCTCTTGTTGGAGGTCATGAACCACCACAGACGTCTTTGTCATGGTGGCTGTTACAGCTAATTTACAACACATTTTCACTAAAAACTCGAAAGATAACAAAAATGTGCCCAAACTGCCCAATGAACTTGTCAAATATGCCTCAAAAATGGCCAAAAATAACAAAAAAATTGCCCAAAATGATTCAAACTTGGCCAAAATAACCAAAATTGTTCCAAATCAACACAAAACTTTGTCCTTAAATAGGGCGTCTTTTACCTGCTGTCTTGTATCGTCTGTTAATGCTTTGACAAACATGCCGTATGTTTTCCCCTGAAGACTGACTCCGCACAGAAACATCCAGCTGTTTGGTCCTCCATGTGGATGAAATGACAACAGTCTGTTACAAAGCGATTACAGTAGCAGCCACGACACAAAGTGGAAAGAAAAACCAAATGTGAAGTAAAGGGGATGAAAGGGAAGGAGGGATGAGGTGGAAGGAAAACAGGATTAGAGGCGACACAAAGACGGGGATGGAGAGATTAAAGGGAAAGCTGATCGGAGGATATGAGGTGAGGCATGGTGACAGTTCAACAAAAGCTAAAGAAACAGACGTCTGGTTCTTCATCAGCCCGAGTGATATTAGAAAAGACTTGAAAGGCCGAGACACTTGTGGACATTAAACTCCATCAGCCTGTGGTGAAGCTTTCTGCTAAACAGGCTTTCGTGTTCCATTGCTATTAAACCCTGGTTTCTATTGAACAGCAAAACACAACTGACTCAGCTGCACTGAAGTGTGTATTTTCTGTTTTCTCCTTCATGCAAAACAACAACAACAAAAATGCAGTTTAGTTTCCCTAAAACCTCACATGGAATCAGAAATCTTCATAAAATTGTAAAATCTTCTAAGTGCAGACTTTAGACTTCACAAAATGTCATAACCCTAAAACAAAACTACAAATACAAGAGACCAAATGACCAAAATCAGATATAAAATGACCAAATCGAGACACAAATCAATACAAAACAACAAAAACAAAGAACAAAAGGGCCAAAACAACAAAAAAGTCACAAAACACAATACAAATCTGCAAAAACTAGATTCATAACGACCAACATGGAACACAAAATGGCACCAAACAACAAAAACAAGACAAAACGGCCAAAACAAGATACAAATCTACAAAACAATGAGAGACAAAATGATCAAAACAAGACAGAATCAACCAAAATTGTCCAATATGACTCAAAAATCACCCAAAATAACAGACAACCAAAATTTGTCCAAAATATTACTAAACTTGGCAAAAATGACAAAAATCTATCTAAATGGTTTACAAACTTGACCAAAATGAGTCAATATGACTCAAAACTGCCCAAAATGACTCAAAACTTGGCCCAAATGAGTTGTAACTTCACCAAAACAACTAAAATTTGTCCAAAATGTTACTAAATTTGCCAAAAATGACAAAAACTCATCCAAACTGCTTACAAACTTGACCAAAACAACACAATGTGATTCAAAAATGACCCTAAATGACTCAAAAGTTTTCTATAAGGACTCAAAAAATAATCAAAATTTGTCCAAAACAACACAAAACTTGTCAAAAACAATCAAAATTTGCCTGAAACAACTCAAAACCTTACTGACTTGAAGCTTGGCCAAATCAACCTAAATTTGTTCAGAATGTTTCTAAACTTGCAACAAATGACAAAAAATGCATCCAAACAGCTTACAAACTTGACAAAACAACTGAAAACTTATCTAAATGACTCAAAAAAGTGGCCAAAATTACCCAACATTGTCCAAAAAGACACAAAACTTGTCAAAACTGACAAAAATGCGTTCAAACTGAGTAAAAGCTTGACAAATATGACTAAAATTGCTCTAAATAACAAAAAATTGCTGAAAATGACTTGAAATTTGGTCAAAACAACTATAATAAGATGAAAAATACGCATCCAAATTGCCTACAAATATGACCAAAATGACTCTTTATGATTTATATATTGCCCCAAATGACTCAAAATATATCTAAACTACTCAAAAAGTGACCAAAATGACCCAAAATTTGTCCAAAAAGACACGAAACGTACCAAAAATTGCTTGAAACCTGGCAAAATAACCAAAATTTGTCCAAAACAACATAAAACTTATCAAATTTGTCAAAACCTTACCCAAACTATCTATAAACTTGATGAATATCTCTCAAAAAATGCCCAAAAGAACTCAAAACTTGACAAAAATGACTTGAAACTTGGCCAAAACAGCCAACATTTGCCCAAACCGTTACTAAACTTGCCAAAGATGACAAGCATGTGTCTAAAATGCCTACAAACCAGACCAAAATGACTCATTCAGACTCAAATAATGCCCCAAATGACTCAAAGCTTGTCTAAATTACTCCAAAAGTGACCAAAACGATCCACTATTTGTCCATAAAGACACCAAACTAGCCAAAAATGTCAAAAACTTATCCAAACTGCTCAAAAAATGACCAAAAGGACTCAAAATTTGCCAGAAATTATTTGAAACTTGGCCAAAACAACCAAAATTTGCTCAAAACATTACTAAATTAGCCAAAACTGACAAAATCACATCCAAACTGCTTACAAACTTGACCAGAATGACTCATCATGACTGAAAAATACCCCAAATGTCTCAAAACCTGTTCAATATGACCCAATAACATGCCCTAAATGATGAAACCTTCCTAATACGACAGAAAAATCACAAAAATATGTCCTACCTTAAAACTTGTCTCAAATCCTGCCTAAAGTCACCCAAACTTGCACAAACCAAACAAAACTGGCAAAAAAAGACAAATTTGTGTCCAAACTGCTTCCAACCTTGACCATTAATAATCCTGCAGCAGGTTGTTGCATCAGTTGTTAAACACGCTGCTGATTTTATCTCCAGACTCTCGGATCTGATGTTTTCATCCAGAGTGTTTCTGTATTTTAACTTCTATGAGTCTCTTCATCCGTCCAGAGATAATTTCCGGTTCTGAGACTTTCTTCTCTGCGACTACAACAGCACAAATTTCCTGCAGCAGCTCGGTTTGGCCGATAATCACTCACTTTCCCCTAATTTGATCTTTTACTTTTGGTTTTTATTCCAGTCAGAGAACATCTGTTTCTGATGGAGGCCGGAATGAAGTGAATGTTCGAGGAGACCAGGAGACAGACGGAGGAACGGGGAGGAAAATATCATGTTTTTATGGAGAACATCCACTGAGGAGCCAAATATTATAATATCCTCACAACACCATGAAGAGTGATTTTTACTTCTGAGAACGTTTTGGACATGTTTCCCCTCACAATGGACAATTTCTGAGTCAATTCTGAGTCATATTGGGCAAGTTTTCAGGTCGTAGTGGACAATGTTGAGTCTTCTTTGACAGGTTTTGAGTTCCTTTAAAGAATTTTAGGTCGTTTTTGACGTTTTCGTCAAGTTTCTGCCGCTTTCGTCAAGTCTTGAGTGATCTTGGACAAGTTTGGACAAGCTTGGACAAGTTTTGAGCCAATATGACTAAAAATAATAGATATTTTGAGTCATATTGGTCAATCTTTGAATCAATCTTGAGTCATCTTACACAAGTTTCAAGTTACTTTGGAGACTTTTGTGTAGTTTCGGACAATTTCTAAGTCAATTTAGGCAAGTTTTTACATAATTGTAGATACATCTTGAGTCATTTTCGACAACTTTCAAATGATCTTGGACATGTTTTTTGCCAGTTTGGAGAAAGAATCTTAAGTCATCTTTGACAGGTTTTGAGTTTCTTTAGAGAATTTTGGATAATTTTTTGTTGTTTTCGAGAAGTTTTTGCTATTATTGTCAAGTCTTGAGTGATGGAATCATTTCAGACAACTTTTAAGTGATTATGGACAATTTCTGAGTCATCTTGGACAAGTTTCAAGTCATTATAGACAACTTTCAAAACATTATGGAGATATTTTGAGCCACATTGGCTGGTCTTTGAGCCATTTTGGACATTTTAAAGTAAACCTGGACAAATTTTAAGTCATCTTTGACAGGTTTTGAGTTACTTTAGAGAATTTTAGGTCATTTTTTGGTGTTTTTGACAAGTCTACGCCATTATCGTCGAGTCTTGAGCTATCTTGGACAAGTTCTAAGTTATTTTGGACAACTTTGTCACTTTAGACAAATCTTGAGTCATCTTACACAAGTTTCAAGTTATTTTGGAGATTTTGTGTTGTGGACGAGTTTGAGAGTCACTTTACACAAGTTTCAAGTTGTTTTGTCAATCTTTTGTTTTTAAACAATTGTAGATTTATCTTGAGTCATTTTTGACCCATTTAAAAAGATTTTGGACACATTTTTGTTAGTTTGGACAAATTTTGAATCATCTTAGACAGTTTTTGAGTCATTTAGACAATTCATGAGTAATCAATGACATATTTCTGAGTAATTTTGGAGACATTTTGAGTTATTTTTGGACAATTTCATGTTTCTTGTAAAAGTTTGTCAGTTTGGAGAAATGTTCTTGAGTCGAGTTTGAAGACTCAGTTATTTTTTACCTTTTCAAGTGATTTTGGACACGTTTTTGTCATAGTTGTCAAATCGTCAGTTATGTTGTTTTGAGTCATTTTACGCCATTTCTGAGTGATTCTGAACACTTTTTGTGTCATTTTAGACAACTTTCAAGTCATGTTGGACACTTTGTTAACATTTTGGACACATTTTGTCATTTTGGACACATTTCAAATCATTTTGGGCAACTCTTGAAGCCATTCGGACAAGGTCTTTGTTACTTAGGACAAATTTCAGATTGTTTTAGACAACTTTCAAGTCATTTTAGATATTTCTAAAATCATTTTGGACAATTTTTTTGATTTTGGACATATTTTCAACCTTTTTAATCAACTTTTGCATCATTTTGAACAATTTCATGTCACTTTGACCAAGTCTTTGTTATTTAGAACAAATTTTGTATAATTTTTTGACAAGTTTGGAGTAATTGTAGACAATTTTTCTGAGTGATTTCAGACAAATTTAACCTCCATTTGTTCTTTTATCTTGAGGAGTCTTGGCATTAGAGCCACTTTGAGTCAGTTTGCCCAGACGATAAACAGTTAATTGAATAATTAGTCTGTCCAGTGAAGCTTAGCTCTTCTTTGTCCTCCTGCTCTGATGACTCAGTTCTTATTTACCGATGAAAGTTTTAATAAGCTGTGAGGAGCCTCTGCATCACAGAACAACACCAAATTTAAGCTGGTGTTGTTGATGTAAACTGAAACTCTAAAAAAGGAAATCAGATGAGTCATTCAGAAAGCGTCCGGCGGCAGAGTTTCTCCACATGTGGCTGCCACATGAAAACAAAGCGTCCAGATGTGACACGAACAAACCCAGAAGGTCCGAGAGGCTCGAGTCCGTCCACAGATTTAACAGAGAAAGTGACGGAAGAAGCGAAACAGAACCAACCGAACTGCCAGCGAACACAGCGTGAAACCATAGCACAGTTTTTGTCATTATTGTTAAGTCTTGCCACAAGTTTTGAGTGTTTTTTACACCATTTATCAGTGATTTTTAACAAATAGTGATTCATCTTAGACAGGTTTTGAAATCTTTTGGTGTCATTTTTGGACAATTTCAAGTTGTTTTGGACTTTGAGTCATTTTGGGCAAGTTTTATAACAATTTCAGACACATTTTGATTCATTTGGGACAAATCTTGAGTCATCCATTACACGTTTTAAGTCTTTTGGGACAATTTTAGGACCTGTTGGACAAGTTTAAGTCATTCTGGACCAATCTAGAGTCGTCTTACACAGGTTTTAGCCATTTTGGAGAATTTGGATAATTTCATGTCATTTTGGACAAATCTTTAATGAATGAATGAATGAATGAATGAATGAATGAATGAATGAATGAATGAATGAATGGAATCATCTTACACGTATTTCTGCGTTGTTTTGGACAGGTTTGGGGTCAATATCTGGACCTTCTGGACAAATTTTTGTACTTTTGGACAAATAGTGATTCATCTCAGACAGTTTGGAATTGTTTTGAAGAATTGTAGTCATTTTGAACAATTTCAAGTAGTTTTGTACTTCCTGAGTCATTCTGGAAGAGTTCTTGAATAATTTCAGACATGTTTTGAGTTATTTGGGACAAATCTTGAGTCGTCCATTACATGTTTTGAGACATGTTGGACAATTTCAGTCATCGTACACAGGTTTCTAGGCATTTTGGAGAATTCATTGTGGTTTTATACAAGTTTTGGCAATTTAATTTCATTTTGGACCAATATTGATTCATCTTAGATAGGTTTGAAATTATTTTGAAGAATTTGAGTCATTTGTGGACAATTTCAAATAGTTTTGGACTTTCTGAGTCCTTTTGGGCAAATTGTTGAATAATTTCAGACACATTTTGAGTCTTCTGGGACAAATCTTCAGTCGTCTTACATGTGTTTCTAGTTATTTTGGAAAATTTTGTACTGTAAAATTACTTTGTTTTGGACAAGTTTTGTCATTTGGACAATCTTGAGTCGTCTTACACAGGTTTCTAGTCATTTTAGAGAATTTATTGTCGTTCTGTAGAAGTTTTGAGACAAGAAACTGAGACAGGAAATGACTTTCGCTTTGTATTCCAGCAGTAAACAGGGATGAGAATGTTATTGATCCTGAAACAGCATTCGTCAGCTCATTTTTCCATGTGAGGATGATGCATGTTTGTGGAAAACAGCCGGTGAATCCTTTGATAAGTGACACGTTAATATCTAAAAATGTGGCGGACTTTAATAAAGTGACAACAGGCAGCATGTGAGGCAGATGCTGCTCTGTTTAGAACCGGCCTCACATCCAAATTCTTCTTTATTGATTCATCACTTTCAGACGTGATCGAGCCGTTGAGAGGAATTATCACCCAGTTAAATGTTTTATGGAAGTCAGGCTGTTTTTTTCCCCAAAACTAATCACAGAGGATTCAGTGCATGTTGTAGTGTTTAGAGGCTGTAGCAGGTGATAGTCCGCCATTTTAACAATCCATAATTACTGATTAAAGGTGAAATTAATTAAATACGGGGGACGTTTTGTTGTAAACATAACAGCGACATCTCTCTGGTCGTTTTTTCTTCCTAAAGTTGACTCAAAATTTATCCAAAATGACAAAAAGCTAGGAGCTAAACTACACAGTCTGCAAAAACACCTATAACTCCATCTAATTAAACAGTAAGAGGCTCCACCTGGTGGAACAACCAGGTACTACAGCTGATCTGAAAGACACTGACATACATGATCTTCTTTTTCCAAATTGGTTTTTTAAAAAAAGTCGGTTAAATTTTCCACCAGGGAAGCAAATTTTAATAGCCTTCTTAATTTATTGTCAACCACATTATCAGTCAAAAGAGACACAGAATTAACTAAAAGAGACCCAGATTGTCCACAAGAAGACACAAAATGAACAAAAAGAGACACAAAATGACCAGAGACATGAAATGACAAAAAAATGACAAAAAGAGATACAGAATGAACTAAAAGAGACCCAACATGTGTATAAGAAGACACAAAACAGTCACAGAGAGAGAAAATATCAACAAAAATATACACAAAATCACAGATTAAAAAAATGGCCACAAGGAGACACAAAATGACGACAAAGAGACACAAAATGATCAGAAAGAGACACACAATAACCACAAAATGATGACTTAAGATAGAAAACGCACACAAAGTGACACAAAATGACCACAAAGAGACACAAAACAGCAACAAAAACACTATAAATGACCAAAAAGAAACACAAAATGCCCACATGACACATAAAAAATCCACAAAGAGACACTAAATCAACAAAAAGAGACACAAAATGTTCACAAAAGATATAAAATGACCACAAAAAGACCCAAAATGTTCCTTAAAAAAAGAAGACCGAAAAGAGACATAAAGCGACCACAAAACAAACAAGATGAGCCAAAAAAAGACACAAAAACAGTCAAAATATTCACAGAAAGACATAAAACGACCACAAAGACACAAACAACCACAAAGGGTCATTATTAACTCCAATTAACCAATTACCAGTTAATTATTAATGCCTCTAATAGTAACACAACGGACAAACTGTTGTTATTTTCAGACTGAATCATAAATGACACACAGGACTACAGAACAACAACACGGATGTTTTTAATACTTCCACCTCCTCAGAGAAACACATGAAAGCTTCGTCCCGCTGCGTAATTATAATCAGCAGCAGCAGGTGTGTGTCTGTGTGTGTGTGTGTCGTAAAGCGTTGTTTGCTTTTTCATAAACACACAATGACAATAAATGGAGTCCCTCTACACAAATACACACATCTGGTGTCTGGACTCACTGCTGCATTATTCACAAACCTTTTACTATGATTTATTCACACACTAACCACAGCTCAGGCCAGCTGTGTGTGTCTGTGTGTCTGTGTGTGTGTGTGTTTGTGTGTGTTTGTGTGTGTCTGCGTGTGTGTTTGTGTGTCTGTATGTGTGTGTTTGTAAGACAGAAGTCAGGAAAAAGAAAGAAATGACGACATACAGATGAATCAGCAACAGAATAAAGAGTAAAAGAAGAAGAGATGGACACAGATGAAGACACACAACAGAAGTGAAGACACACAACACAGACAGACACACACAAAGTGCAGCTGCTGTCGTGTGATAAATAATGACTTTGCATCTTTTAGATCATGTCATCGTCTGAAACCGACGAGTAAAAAGGAGGGAAGGTTAAAGGAGCAGTTCAGATAAATGATGTTTTGCTTTTAACGACGCAAAATGACAACAAAGACACACAAAACGACCACAAACAGACGCAAAATGACCCCAAAGACATAAAATGACCTCAAAGACACACAAAATGACCACAAAGAGACAAAATGACCACAAAGAGACACAAAATGACAACAGACACCAAATTACAACAAACACACACAAAATGACCAGAAACAGATGCAAAATGACCCCAAAGACACAAAATGACCTCAAAGACACACAAAATGACCACAAAGAGACACAAAATGACAACAAAGAGACACAAAACAACAAAATAGAGAGTCAAAATGACCACAAAGGCATAAAATGACAACAAAGAGACACCAAATTACAACAAAGACACACAAAATGACCACAAACAGATGCAAAATGACCCCAAAGACACAAAATGACCTCAAAGACACACAAAATGACTACAAAGAGACACAAAACAACAAAATAGAGAGTCAAAATAACCACAAAGACATAAAATGACCACGAAGAGATGCAAAATGATAACAAGGACATATAAAATGACAAGAAAGAAACACAAAACAACCAGAAACAGACAAAAAATGACCACAAAAGACATAAAATGACTACAAAGTGGCACAAAAATGATCTAATGTTTACTGAAAGCAGATTATTGATGTAAATAGAAGAGGTTCCAGTATAGATCCTTGTGGAACTCCACTGACTGGGAATATTCCTGTATTTGAAGTCATTTTGGACACCTTTTTGAGTTGTTTTGGGCAAATTCTTGTTATTTTGGACAAAATTTAGTCCATTTTGACTCATTTTGGACATTTTGTTATTCTGGACAAATTTGAAGTCATGTTGACAAGCTTTGTCATGTTGGACAACTTAGTAATTTTGCACAAATATTTGTTATTTTGGACAAAACTGAATCCGTTTTGAGTCATACTGGACAGCTATATGTCATTTTAGATACATTTTTGATATTTTGGACAAATTTGGAGTCATGTTAGACAAATTTTGTCATTTTGGACAATGTATTCAGTCATTTTGTTCAAATTTTTGCTATTTTGGACAACATTTAATCCATTCTGAGTCATATTGGACAGGTTTGTATTATTTGGGCAAATTTCTGATATTTAGTTTAAGTTTTTGAGTTGTTTTGAACTATTTTTTTGTTATTTTGGGTAACCATTTAAGTTGTTTGGGCAAATTCTGAGCCAGATTGGACAGGTTCAGGTAATTTTGGACAACTTGTTGAAATGTTTTGGGCCCTTTTTTGTTATTTTGGACAAAGAATTTGTCAATTTTGAGTCTTATTGGACAGGTATATGTCATTATAGACACATTTTTTTATTTTGGACAAATTTGGAGACATGTTTGACAAATTTTGTCATTTTGGACAATGTTTTGAACAATTTTTTTGTTATTTTGGGCCACTTTGTGAGTTGTTTTGGACAAATTTTGAGCCATATTAGACAGGTTCACATCATTTTGGACAATTTTTTGAGTTGTTTTGGACAAATTTTTGTTATGTTGGGCAAAATGGAATCCATTTTTGAGTCATATTGGACAGGTTTATGTCATTTTGGACACTTTTGTGTTATTTTGGGCACATTTTTGATCTTTAATGTCTGTTTTTGAGTTGTTTTGAACTAATTTTTTGTTGTTGTTGGCAACTTTTTGAGTTGTTTTTGACATTTTGAGCCATATTGGACAGCTTCATGTCATTTTGGACAACTTTTTGAGTTGTTTTAGGCAAATTTTGGTTATTCTGGACAAAGTTCAATCCATTTTGAGTCATAGTAGACAGGCATGTGTCATTTGGTACACATTTTTGTTATTTTGGACAAATCTGGAGTCATGTTAGAACATTTTTTGTCATTTTGAATGATGTTTGTGGCCATTTTGTGCAATGTTTTGTTATTTTGGACAAAGTTTAATCTATTTTTAATCATATTAGACAGGTTTATGTCATTTTGGACACATTTTTGTTATTTTGGGCAACTTTTAAGTTTTTTGGACAAATTTTATGTCATTTTGGACAACTTTTAGAGTTGTTTTGGGTAAATTTTTGTTATTTAGAACAGAGTTTTGTCCATTTTGAGTCATATTGGACATAGTTATGTCATTTTGAACAAGTTTTTGTTGTGTTGAGCAAATTTGGAGTTTTTGGCATTTTGGACAACATTTTGAGTTATTTTGACAAAATTTTTTGTTATTTTGGGCAACCTTTTGAGATGTTTTGGACAAATCTTGAGTCATATTGGACAAGTTCATGTCATTATGGGCAAAGTTTTGTTATTTTGGACAAAATTTAGTCCATTTTGACTCATATTGGACAGGTTCATGTCATTTTGGTCAAGTTTTTGAGTTGTTTTGGGCAAATTTTTGTTACTTTGGGCAAACTTGGAGTTATTTTGAACAAATGTGAAGTCATTTGGGACAAGTCTGTGTCATGTTGGACGTCTTTTTGTCATCCAAACTGTGGATGTTTTGGTATTTATATTTATGGAGACACTTCAGGTTTTATTCCATGAATTTAACCTCATTTTTATTCCTTCTAAGCTCCATCAGTCTCAGTTTCAGTAAACCCTCGTCCCTCCTCGTATCGTTTACATCCTCCAAACTGAAACCTCTGACAGTTTATGGTCCTCCCTCCTCACCCTCCTGGCTTCCCAAGCCAAAGAAAAGGGGCTGCTGTGTTTTTAAGGTGCTCTAATGCTTTTGTCTACATTCATTTGGCTGTTTACCATATCAAGGGGCTGTGAATGCAGGAGTCTTTAGCCAGGCAGCCGGAGGACGCCTTTTCCCACCGACACACACACTCATAAACGCACACACACACAAACACACACTCACAAACACACACACAGTCACACACAAACACTTGTTGACCTTCTAATCCACTGACCTCTGACTGTGAGACGTTTTAGAACCTCAGAAACTCACCGAGATTCAAGTTTCCATCATCCGTTCATGAAATCATAAAATGCTGACATCTCACAACTTTTAGTTAATTTTTTTTTGTGATTTTAGACCAATTTTTAGTTAACGTGGATGTTGTTTTTTCCTTTTAGGTAAATGTTGAATTATTTTGGACAGTTTTTTTGTTGTTTTGGACAAATTTTGAGTCATATCAAACAAATACTTGTCATTTTGAAGAACTTTTTGAGTCATTTTATGCAAGTTTTTGTTATTTTTTACAAACCTTTACATCATTTTGGACAAATTTGGAGTCATGTTGGACAGCTTTTTGTTGTTTTGGACATTTTTTTTTTTAAAGAAATATTTCAGACAAATTTTGAGTAATTTTGGGGATGTGTGCCAATTTTTGCAATTTAGGAGATGTTTTTGAGCAATTTTTTGCACATTCTTGTTGAATTGAATGTTTTAGGTCATATTGGACAAATTTTGAGTCATATCAAACAAATCCTTGAAGTGTTGAGCAACTTTTTCAGTCATTCTGAGCAAATTTTTGTTATTTTGTACAAAATTTGATGTCATTTTGGAGTCGTATTTGGCAGTTCTTGGTAATTTTTGGGCAGCTTTTTTGAGTTGTTTTGAACAAATTTAGAGTGACATTTGACAGCTTTTTGTCATTTTGGGCACATTTTGGACAAGTATTTCTTATTTTGAACACATTTCAAGCAATTTCCAACAAGTTCCAAGTTATTTTGGCCAGGTTTTGAGTCCGTTTGGACAAAATGTGACTCGCTTTGGGCAAATTTTGAGTCATTTTGTGCAAGTTAAGGCTCAAAAAGTTCTTTTTGATTTTTTATAAAGATTTTGAGTCAATTTTCAACCAATTTTGACACCTATCAAACTAAATTTTGTCATCTTCAACAATTTTTTGAGTAATTTTCAGTTCTTGTTCATTTGTACAAATCTTTAAGTGATTTTGGACAAATTTTGTTGTTTTGAACAAGTTTTGAGTCATATCAAACAAATATTTGTCATTTTTGACTTTTGGTTGAAATTTTTGTTATTTTGTAAAAAATTTTCCATCATTTTGGATAACTTTTTGAGTGATGTTGGCAAAGTTTTGTTACTTTCGACAAATTTTGAGCCACTTTGAACAAGGTTTGGGTCAAATCAAACAATTACTTGTTATGTTGAACAACTTTCTGGGTCACTTTGTGCAAATTTTTGCAAATTTGTACAAAATTTTCCGTCATTTTGGACAAATTTGGAGTCATATCGGGCAGTTCTTGGTCATTTTTGTACAACTTTTTGAGTCATTTTGGATAAACTGGGTTATATTGAACAGATTTGTACCATTTTAGACAGGTCTTTGAGTAATTTTGAACAAATTTGGAGTCATTTTGAGCAGATTATTGTTATTTTGGACAATATTTTGAGTTGTTTTGGATAAACTTTGAGTTATATCAGAAAGGTTTGTGTTATTTTGGTGAACTTTCTGTTATTTTGGACAAATTTGGAGTCATTTTGGGCAGATTGTTATTATTTTGGACAACATTTTGAGTAGTTTCGGTCATTTTTGAGTCATTGTGACCAGTGGGAAGTGAGCAGAGCAGGTTTAACTTCCTCACCTTCCCCCTTTCTGCCACCCAGACACATTCACATTCATGGCCATTTGGTACAAGTGCTGGGAATCAGGATGAAGTGAGATGAAGGGAGGAGGAGGAGGAGATCCAGACGGAGACAGAAAGTCAGATGAAAAAGAGGAAGAGGGATGAATGAAGAGATGTGTGCAGTCCACATTCTTTAACTTTGTGTTTTCAGCGGGGGGCATTTCCAGCTTTTGGCTTCGGGTCCTGGAGTCGGAGTTTGGGAGGTGGAGTCGGACCCGGAGACAAAACGCCGTTTGTACCGGTGAGTTAACTCGCCGAAAAAGGCCGCTAATGCCGGCTAAGCATGACTGGCAGGAGGGGTGACCTCCCAGAAACCCTCACAACAACAACAACAACCCCCCAACGCACAGCGGAGCCTCCAGCACGCCTTCCTCATCCCACAAAGCAGCGCTCAGCCTCGGCCCGACGCTTTCATCTGCATCCAGAAGCCAAATGGGCAGTTTGGTGAAAGCAGAGCTGGACGCTGACTCCCTCTGAAGTGGAGACTTCTGGGTAGTCGCCTGGTTGGGATGCAGAGCTGATTACAAAACAGGCCTAAGGAAGAATGACGACCACCCGACCGGTGAAGTCAAGTTCCAGACGCAGCAGCCTGGTGGTTTAAAGACGAATCAATAAATAACGTGGTCGTTTTCCTTTACTGATGTCTGCAACACTTGGAATCACCTGAGCAGTGCTGCCATCAGACAAAAATGACTTGGAAAACAATAAAAGAGAGACAAAAAATGAAACAAAACAAGAAAAACAAGACACAAAATGACCACAAAGGGACAATACTCTCCCAAAGACGCTTAAAACAACCAATACAAGACACAAAACTACAAAAACAAGATGGAAAGCAACAAAAATAAGAATCCAAATGTCAAAATTTAAACATAAAACTACAAAAATGACACACAAAATGACAAAAATGAGAAACAAAACAATATAAACAAGATCCAAAACCGCAAAAACAAGACACAAAAGAAAAAAAACAAGAAAAACACGACACAAAATGAGCACAAAGGGACAAAACTCCCCTAAAGACCCACAAAACAACCAACACAAGACATAAAACGACAAAAACAAGATAGAAAACGAAAAAAATGAGAATCCAAATGCAAAAATGTAAACATAAAACAGCATAAACAAGACACATAAGAAAACAAAACAAGAAAAACGAAAAACAAAATGACCACAAGGAGATAAAAGTGACTCAAAATGAGACTCAAAATGACAAAAGCTAAGACATATAACAACACAAAACACAAAATATGAGACACAAAATGACCACAAAGGGACAAAACTCTCCCAAAGACACATAAAACAATCAACATGAGACATAAAACGACAAAAACAATATGGAAAATGACAAAAATGAGAATCCAAACAACAACATTTAAACATAAAACCAGAAAATGACAAAAACAAGATACACAAGAAAACGAAGCTAGAAAAATGACACACAAAATGACCACAAAGAGGTAAAAATGTTTTAATGTTAGACACCACATAACAAAAATGAGACACAAAACAAGAAAAATGAGACAGAAAACAAGAAAACTAAGACATAAAACAACAAAAAAAAGGCAAAAAGTGACAAAACTGACACATAAATAATAATAATTATTATAATTAAAATAAATAAATAAATATATAAATAAATAAATAAAAATTATTGTTATTATTATTATTATTATTATTATTATTATTATTATTATTATTATATTATTGTAAAACTACTACTACTTTTAATAATAATAACAATAATAATAACAATATCATACATACACATATTGACATCAAAATGACAAAAAAGTTGCAAAAAGGTGTATTTAAAAATTATTATTACAATTGTTACAATCTCTATTTTTCTTCTTCTTCTTCTGATTATTATTTTGTAATACCTTTCTGGTTTACCAATAATAATAATAATAATAATAATAATAATAATAATAATAATAATAATAATAATAATAATAATAATAATAATAATAATAATAATAATAATAATGCAGTGTTCCCATCTGACCTCTGGAGGGCAGCTCCTCGTCTCTCTTTCATTGAATCTGCCTCAAATTGAGCCGCAGAAGAAGAATCAGCATCAATAGACGATCTTCGGCCGGGATGTGTCACTCGAAGCGTCCAGCGGTTAAAACTGAGGAACTCCGCCGGCGATCAGCTCGTTAAACCACCGGAGCTCAAAGTCTGTCACATTAACGGCACCGAGCAGGTACGAACATGCTTGATAAACTGTCACAACGCACGGTTTTACCGTTTAACCTCCCCGTTCACCGATTTAAAAGCAGCTGACGGCAGTGGAGCTGGCGGCTGTTGCTAAGCTAACCGAAGCGGTAAACAGAAACGGTGTTTGGGCTAGCAGGAGCTAAAAGAGGCGGTTTTACTGGATAGTGGAGGTTTTCAGGACAGGTGAGGCTCGTGTCCAGGTGAAATTGCCTGCAGCAGACACTTACCTGACGCTAACGTGAAGCTAACAGCGTGTCTCTGTCAGAACACGTGAAAGTCCTCCATCAGCATCTGTGACACCCGTGGAGAACCCTACCAACAGCTGCCAACATCTGGGGACAAACCTGTTAGATTCAGGTTAGTTAGCTCAGCTAGCTCAGTGTTCAGGGTTCAGTTTACTTCAGAGGGTAAAGAAGCATCTGAACTGAAGGATCAGCCAACCCACATGGTGGATTTTCCAGGTCCAAACCAGTTTAAAACCAGTCTACAACTATCTCTAGAACTAGCTAGAATAACAGTCAAAAACCAGCTAAAAACTGTCCAAAACCAGGTCCAGAACTCACCACCTGAGTCCAAGATTTTTAGGACAGGTGAGGATGTTGTTTGTCCATCCCCAGCTAAAAAAACAGTTGAAAAATCAGCTAAAAACAAGCCTAACATCAGTCAAAAGCATGTCCAAAAACTGCCAACGAAATGGTCTAAATCTAGTCTTAAACCAAGTCCAAAACCAGGTTGACAACCAGCCTAAAATCACGTCCAAAATCAGCTAAAAAACAGTCTCAAATGGTCTAAATTTAGTCTTAAACCAAGTCTAAAACCAATTCCAGTACTCACCACTGGAGTCCAGGATTATGAGGACAGGTGAGGATGTTGTTCAGGTTAAATGATCTGCATGTAAGTCTGACAGCTCCGACAGCAGTGGAGAAAATCCACCAACTGATGCCAGCATCTGTGGACAAAACGTGTTAGGGTTAGCCAGCTGAGCTAGCTCACTGTTCAGAGTTTCTATCAGAAAATGAAGAAGCATCTGAACAGCAGTTAAAAATGAGTTAAGTCGGTCTGGACTGTTTTTACCTTTAAATGTTATTTTTCTTGTTTTTTTTTTTTACCTTAGAATTAGTCTTATCTGGGAGATGTTGTTAGGATCAGCCAAACCACAAATCCGTAGATTTTTCTAATCTAAAACCCATCCAAAACCAGTCTAAAACGTATTTAAAGACAGCCTGTAAACCGTCCAACACCAGCTGAAAACCTAAATCCAGTCCTACAAGAAGTCATAAACCAGCTCAAACCAGGTTTTAAACCAGTCTAAAACAAGCATGAAACCAGTCCAAACCCAAGTCCAAATCATTTCAAATTCAAGTTCAAAACCAGGTCCAAACTAGTCTAAAACCAGCTGAAACTTGCCCAAAATGAGCATGAAATCAGTCCAAAACAAAATGTAAAGTATTTTTATAACCACATCCAAGACCAGGTTCAAACCTGAGTCCAAAACCAGCTAAAAATGTTCAAAAACAGCTGAAAAAATAGACCAAAACCAGTCTAAAGCTCCTTAAACACCAGCCAATAACAGTCCAACACCAGCTAAAAAAACAGTCCTGCACCAAGTCCTAAACTAGGCCAAAACCAAGTTTTATACTAGTCTAAAACACGCCTTAATCCCAGTCCAAACCATTTCAAAAGCAGGTTCAAACTCAAGTTCTAATCCAGGTCCAAAACAGAATCCACAATCAGGTTCAAACCCAATTCTAAACTAGCCTTGTCTGAGAAACCAGACCAAAACAAGCCTGGAATCAGTCCAAAGAAAGTCTAGACCATGTTTATAACCAGGTCCCATACCAGCTAGAAAACAGTTTAAAGTTAGCTGGAAAACCAGTCCAAATCTAGTCCTAAACCAGCCCAAAACAAAGTTTAAACAACTCTAAAATCTGTCCAAACCCAGCTGAACAACTAGCTAGATTCGGTCCAAAACCAGGTCCAAACCGTTCTAAAACCACAGCCAAAACCAGCCAAAAAACAGTGCAAAATAGCCCAAAATGGGCCAAAACTATTCTAAAATCAGCCTAGAATCAGTCCAAATACAGGTCCAAACCATTTCAAAACCAGTTTAAAATGTGTCTTAATCAGGTCCAAAACCAGGTTTAAACTCAAGTCCAAATCAGTTCAAAACCAGCTGGAAAAAAAGTCAGAAAATGACTAAAAACCGAGTCTAGAACCACGTCTGAAACTAGAACTCACCACCTGAATTGAGGGTCATCAAACCTCATCCGTCTGAAATCGATCTGCTGATGAAGCAGTTGAACAATCTGTGAAGGAACGGAGAGACTTTAATGAAATATCACCTTCTGTGTTTGGACTTTTGTTCACTTTCAGCTTCGGTTTCACTTATGGAACGATTATTATTTATTTCGATGTAAACACTGACTCTTATCTGCTGACTCTGTTTCTACTTCTGACTGTTCTTCTGACTCTTCCTCTTCTTCTGACTCTTCCTCTTCTTCTGACTCTTCCTCTTCTTCTGACTCTTCCTCTTCTGCTGACTCTTCCTCTTCTTCTGACTCTTCCTCTTCTTCTGACTCTTCTTCTTCTGACTTCTTCTGACTGTTCTTCTGGAACGTTTGCAGTTTATCTACCCCTGTGAAGAAGATTCAACCTCTAAGATCGCCAGAAGTTTACGTTTTATCTCGCTGTGTTTGAGAAGACGAGGAGGTTCTTCATCAGCTGATGTTCTCGATCCTCCAGGACTTTGTCTGGTATCTAAGCCCGGTTCTGGCTGGTCCTCATGTGGCTGTAGATCTGCTGCGGAGTCTGGTTGCAGGGATGAGTCCAGCTCAGGGTTTGTGGAGAACTTGTTGTTGGAGCTGACGTCGCGAAGTCCGTCCTGCCGAAGAAGCTGCCACCAGAACCCGAAAGAGAAGAACCCAGGAGCACCATGCCCACCAACCAGTCGTCCCCCTGGGGAGACGGTCCGTCCTCCGAGTCCTCCGGAGAACCTGGAGCCACCAAAGTGCCTTTCAGCCCCACGAAGGACGATGCCGACGCCCGGACGTCCAACGGAGCCTCGGAGGACGACGGAGGAAACACCTGGAGCCGGATCAGCGCCGTGCCTCACCTGGACGTCCCGGAGCCGACAGGAAGCTGCTCACCTGGAGGGCGGAGTCAGCAGGCGGTAGCAGACGATGCACCAATCAGAGGACGGCGCCCCCTGCAGGTCGCCAGCCAGCCGAAGGTGAGAGTTCAGTTATGTCTTAAATGACTCAGCAGCTATTTTAAATAATCAGTTAATGGGTTTGAGTAGTTTTTATTCATAAAACCTCTGAATCCTGTGATTTTAGCTTCTTAAATGTGGATATTGTTTGTGTCATTTTGAACCATTTTGTTGGCCATTTTTGAAAACAAATTGAGTCATTTTGGATATTTTTTCATTTGGAGCCATTTTTAGTAGTTTTTGACAGATTTTGGACAATTTTAGAGCTATTTTGGACATAAATACACAGTACTTGGTCAACATTTCACCAACTTTTGAGGCTCTAACATCAGTAGAATCTGATGTTTTAAGTATGACAAGACAAGGTTCCAGTTTTTTAATATTTTGACAAAATATTGACAAGAACTCATTGATAGGATGTAGTTTCTGACATCTGTCTGAATTAAAGTGGTCTGACTGGACAGTTTCTGATTTGTTATAGTTTACGGAATCTTCTAACTGCTTTTACTTTTTTCTTGTTTTGTCCTGAAGCAGGAGGCTGCAGACTCTTCGTCTTCGCCTCTTCCTCCATGCCTTAGTAAAAAAGACGCCTCCAGCCTCAACTGTAAAAAACCCGAAATCAGAAGCACAAGAACGAAGACGACCCGGAGGAAGCACTCGGCCAAACTCACGACTAAACGCTGTCAGGCTCAGAACGGCAGCTGGACGGGAACCAGAAGCTCCCAGCTGCTGGTCCGAGGTGGACCTCCGACTGTTCTACCTGCTAACAGAACCAACAGAACCAAACAGGACAGTCGGTGTTTTCTGGGAGGACGGTTCGGTCCAAACGGCCTCACGCCACCTGTGCTCAGTGCCAGAGTTGGTGGCAGTCAGGAGGAGACGCCAGCAGCTGTTACTGCAGGTAAACTGGGTTATTTAACCTGTTTAATGGGAGGTTATACCCAGAATATGAGAACATCAGGTTATAGGAACAGACTACCTGTGGAGAAATGGACAAAAAGTCAACAGAATTAATAATGTGAGACATAAAATGACCTAAAACAGAAAGAACGGTTACAAAAAGATACAAAATGATTAAGAAATTGGTGGAAAAACAGCCATAAAGAGACAAAATCACAACATAGAGATGCAAAATGACTAAAGTCAGACAAAAATGTTCCAAATAAAACAAAAACAACCTCAAAATGATGGAAAAAATGACCACAGATTTACAAAACATAACATACAAAATGACCAGAAATGGAAAGAATGGTTACAAAGATGCAAAACAGCCATTAAACTGGGACAGAAACAACCATGAAGAGATGAAAACGACCACAAAGAGACACAAAGTGACCCAAATGGAACAAAAAAATCATTGTAGAGAGGGAAAAAATGACAACAAGGAGATTCTAAAGGACTAAAATCAGACACAAAATGTCTCAAATGGGACAAGAAAGACCATAAAGAGGCCAAACGGCAAAAACGTCAAGTTTTACTGAATGTTTACTGGGAGTTGTTGCATTTTTTCTTTCATTTGAAACCTTTTGTCATTTGCATCTCTTTGTTGCTATTTTGTCTCTGTGATTGTTGCTTTTGGTCCCATTTTTCGTCTGTTTGTGCCCATTTTGCATCTTTTTGTGGTTGTTTTGTTTGTATTCGACAGGTTTGTGTCACATCTTTATTGTTTTGCGTCTCTTTGTCACCATTCCTTCTGTTTTTAGTCATTTTTTGTCTTGGGTTAGCTGTATGCGTGAGGTTGGACATGTTCAAAGTAGTGCAAACGTGGTAGTCTGTTCAGAAATAATGGATTAATCCAGGAAGTGCTGATGTAGAACCTTCCTCCTGAATTTTCTGACCAGTGATAATTTGGTAGAAAACTCTGCAGGTGAGGTGAAATGAAATACAGTGTGTTTGTCACAGATTTAGAGAGAGTTTGATGAAATCAGTTGTAAATATTGCAGTGAGCTAAAACTGGTTAACAGGTTGCATCAAACCTCCAACATGTAAAATCTGCCTGGTTCTATCCTGCTGCCTCCAGATGTGACCTCCAGCTGTGCAGGAGAACCTCTGGGCTCCGTCACCTCCCAGATCTCTGCCATCCATCTGACCAGGCAGGACCAGCCTCCATCCCCGACCCCAGAGGAG
The DNA here is from genome assembly GCF_022539595.1 of Amphiprion ocellaris. Lineage (NCBI taxonomy): Eukaryota > Metazoa > Chordata > Actinopteri > Pomacentridae > Amphiprion > Amphiprion ocellaris. The sequence goes on along the minus strand of NC_072776.1, from coordinate 33,757,126 downwards.
GGTCTGCAGACACACAATCAGCCTTCTGCTGGGTGAGAAAACACACTACAACAACCAGAAACAGAGAAAATAACAAGAAAGTGACGCAAAAATGACCAAGAAGTGACACAAAATGACTAAAAGTTTTCCAAATCAGACAAACAACCTTGAGAAGATGCAAAATAAACAAAAATCAGACAAAAAATGTTCCAAATGAAACGAAAACAAACTTGAAAAGATGCAAAAATGACCAAAAATTGACAGAAAAAGACCAAAATTAGACAAAATTGTCCCAAATGAGACAAAAACAACCTTGAAAAGATGCAAAAATGACCAAGAAGTGACACAAAATGACTAAAAGTTTTCCAAATCAGACAAACAACCTTGAGAAGATGCAAAATAAACAAAAATCAGACAAAAAATGTTCCAAATGAGACAAAACCACCTTGAAAAATGCAAAAATCGAACAAAAAAATGTCCCACATTAAACTGAACATGAAGTGGCTTCAGCTTCTTAATGTTCTGCTGGACTGATGGAATTCTGGTTCCTTTCAGTCTGGACTCGGTGATGCAGGTGGACTCAGTGGAGGAGGAACTTCCTGATGAGCTGGAGAACGCCTGCAGCGACGACGGTAGAACCTTCAAACACCAGATCAGACTCTGAGCTGCCGTCCATCACTTCACTGTATTGATTCTGTTGATTGGTTTGTTCCAGATGATTCCAGCTGTTCGTCCATCATCGGCTCCTCATCCACGGCTTCAGTCGCTCAGCTGTCGAGGTGAGACGACCAACCAGACACTGTATTTATTTACTTTTCTGTCTATCCATACGTTCGTTTCATCTGATTAATAGAGACAAAACTATTTGAATCCAGAAAAAGAAAATGCTTGAATTCTCAGCTTCGTTGAAATTCCTCAATACCTGTCATTGAAAACATCTCAAGAGCCGAGCAAAGCAATAAAAAATGACTCCAAATAACTAAAGTTTGGATAAAACGACACAAAACCTGTCAAAAATTATGAAAATGTGTCCAGACTGACTAAAAACTTGACATAAATGAAGTTGGTTTTTTTTTTTTTTTTTTTTTTTTTTTTTAGAGAGTTTGGACGCGTTTTTGTCATTTTTGGCGAGTTTTCTGTCGTTTTGGACAAATTTTAGTTATTTATGCCAATTTTCAGTCATTTTGGGCAATTTTTTTGTTAATATGGGTGATTTTTGAGACATATTCGGAAAGGTTTTGGGCACATTTTTGTAATTTGGCGAATTCTGAACAAATATTGGTTTATACCACAGTTCACTTTGGGCAATATTTTGTTACATTGGGTGGTTTTTGAGACGTGTTTGCCAAATTTTAGGCTATTTGGACACATTTATTTTGGTAGATTTCAGGTCATTCCGGACTGGTTTGTGTCATTTTAGTCAAGTTTATACGTCATTTAGAAAAAATGTTGTCACTTTTGGCATTTTTTGTGTTGTTTTAGGAAAATTCTGGTTATTTTGGCCAAGTTTCGGGTCATTTTGGGCAATTTTTAAAACCTGTTCAACAAATTTTTAGGCAGTTGCGACGCTTTTGTGTCATTATCTCTTGTCATGTTGGACAAATTTTGTGTATTTTCGGCAAGTTTTTGTCATTTTGGTGAAGTTTCTGTAGCAGTTTGGACACATTTCGTAATTTGGCAAGTTTTGGACAAATCTGGTTATTTTAGTGAAGTTTTGAGTCACTTTGGGTAAATTTTTTTGCCATTTTGGGTGTTTTTTCAGACGTGTTTGACAAGTTTTTGGGCTACTTGGACACATTTGTGTCATTTTTTTTTTGTGTTGTTTGACAAATTTTGTCTATTTTAGCCAAGTTTTGAGTCATTTGGGGGCAATTTTAGAGTCAAATTTTCCTCATTTAGGCCAGTTTCAAGTCATTCAAGGGAAGGTTTGAATCATGTTAGGTGATTTTTGAGACATATTTGCCCTGTTGAGACACATTTGTGTCATTTTTTCATGTTGAGTGTCCACTTTTTTGTCTTTTTGGACAAGTTTTGAGTCGTTTCGGTCACATTTCCTAAGCAGTGTGGACATGTTTGTGTAATTTGGCACGTTTTGCACTGATTTTGGTTATTTTTGTGAAGTTTCAAGTCAGTTTGGGTTATTTCTGATGATTTTTGAGACGTATTCGACGAGGTTTTAGTCAGTTTGGACGTGGTTTTTGTCATGTTTGGCAAGTTGGACACAAATCTGTCCAGAGCAGCTTGAACCTCGAACACAATGACTTGAAATTTGTTCCTCCGTCCACTTGGTTTTTCTAAATCTCTCACCTTCTTCATGGTTGTTCTGCTTCCATCGAGGTTCAGGACTTTAAATTTTCAGTGAAAACACTCAGAATCTGGTGCTTGGAGTTGAGAGGGTTCATTAGAGGTTAATTTACTCGTCTCTAGAGACAGTTTTTGGTCCCTAAACCTTCCTAAAGGCCGGCAGAGTAAGATCCCTCCTCTGGGTCGCGTCGATGGGCTTCCTGCTCGTCCTCCTACGTTTCCATTCTGTGCGGCTGCTTTGTTGAAGCGGCTGAAAGCAGCAGACTGTGGTGGAAAACTCTGCTGCTGCTTTGTGCTTCCACATTGTTGTGGCGCTGCGATGGCCTCAGCGGTAGAACTAAAGGCCGGAGAACGGGCCGTCCACGCCTCGTTCACATTCAGCTTCACCTCACAGCAGCAGTGAGCAGCTGGAGAACATCTGGAAACATCATCCTCCATTCATCCAGCAGTCCAGCAGACATGACGGTCATGTGAGTGTTTTAAGGTTCATCTCCAGCCAGATTCAGCTTTTTAACCACCGTTTTTTAGTCTTAATGACGTTATTCCACCTTAAATAATCAGCCACCGTCTCTCATTTCATTTTAATCAAACTATAAACATTTAAAATGGTGTTTGTGACGTTTCAGATTGAAGATAGTTGTTAAAAACTGCCCGTCGACCAACTTTAGCAGGTTTAAATTTGAGTCTGTTTGAAAGACAACATCTGAGGAATTTTTAAAGATAAAAACCAGAATTTTTTTCTCTTATTTCTCATAATGACATTGATTTAGAATCTGTAATATTGGACAGTAGATCAAATAACCTCTGATTATGGCTGAGTTGAAGAATGAAAATAATTTCAGGCAGCTTTGAGTCCTTGTGGAACGAGTTTTGAGTAATTTAAGGCAAATTCTGTCTCATTTTATTTACAAACTTGGTGTCATTTTGGACACTTTTTGAGTAATTGTGTAAAGTTGCAGGTCACTAAGGACAAGAAACATAATTTTATCTCTAATTTGCCTGATTTGTATCATAAAATATGGATGTTTATGAAGATATTTTTGAGATTTATATTTTTTTTCTTTCAATGAAATCTGAGTCAGTTTGAACGACAACATCTGAGGAACTATTAAAGATAGAAACTTGAAATTTTCACTTTTATGTCTCATCATGTCACTGATTCAGAATCTGGATCTTTAACCAAAATCCAGCCAATTTTGCTGGATTTTGGTAGATTTTTTTTGAATGTTCTTCAAGAAAATATTAGAAGTTTTACTGATATATATGGAATCACTTTAGATATTTTTAGGATTTTTTGGGGGAAGATTTTTTTCTCATTTTTTGGAAAATATTTACAAGAATTTTCTTGCCAAATTTATTTATTTATTTATTTTTTTTTTATAAAATAAAACCTTTAAGGCAAACATTTAAGGAATTATTGGAATTTTCTTCCTGAAGGTTTTGCAAATTTTCTGAAATTTGGGGGATTTTTTAGCTGAATTTTTGTTTTTTTTTTCAGACAAGGAAACAATATTTTTTGATGCCCGTAAATGAGGACAACAGGAGGCTTAATGTAACGGTTTAAAATCTCCCAGAAACCATTTTAAGTATCAGTATTTAATTCTCCAGTGGTTTGAGGTGATTGGAGCAGAAGCTGATGTTAAACCTGACGTTAAATGAGGATTAGGATCAGGTCAGATCTCCTCTTTCCTCCACAGCGTTGTGTTACCGGCTGAACTGGAAACTGAAGCAGCTTCCGGACGCTTCCGTTAGTTAAAGTGTCGCCGCCGCATTACTTTTAATGCTGTTGTCAGATTCCAATTTGTTCGCTTTAATCGTGCCGAAGCGAAGCTGAAGCGAAGCTGAAGCGAAGCAGCGCTGGGCGTCCAGAGTGGAGCCAGAGACTCAGGAGGTGGAGCTGCTGTTAGATTTAGTTTTAAAGACCAGGTTTTCATCTGATCTTTGTTATTTTCGTTCCAGCGTCGAGGAGCCGATGCTACTGGAGGCTGAAGATGATCGAGAAGAACAACCGGCGCTGGTTCCCAGTTTGTTCCCTCTGATCCCTCCAACGCTCTACTTCAGCACAGCCAAGGAGAAAGGTCAGAACATAAACACTGATCCAACTCATTATTCTATAATAATTCAGTCTAACCTCTGATTACAGCTTCTTAAATGTGAATATTTCTGCTTTCTTTCCTCCTCTGTGATGGTAAACTGAACACTGATGCACGATTTTCAAGTTAGATTTAACTTTAACTGATGACATACGATGCAAAGAAACCTAAAAAGACGTATAAAATGAACAGAAAGAGATGTGAGATGAACAGTAAATGGCGTAAAATGAACAAAAAGTGGCATAAAATAAACAATGTGATGTGAAATTAACAAATAGTGACATAAAATTAACAGAAAGTGATGCAAATTAAACAGGAAGTGTTGCAAAATTAACAAAAAGTGAAGAAAAATAAACAGTGACATAAAATTAACAGGAAATGATGCAACTTAAAGAGAAAGTTATGCAAAGTTAACAAAAAATTACACAGAAAAGCCCCAGCTGATGACCTGAGGTGCAAAAAAGTTTCATATGTATGAAGTGAAATGCAAAATGAGCAGAATGTAATGAAAAATGACCAGAAAATGGCACAAAATTAGCAGAAAGTGACACAAAATAACCATAGCGAGATGCAAGAAACTACAAAGATGAGTAAAACGAAACGCAAAATGAGCAGAGATTAGAATAAATCCAACTAAAGATAGTTTAAAATGTCATTTTGCTGGTTTGTGGTTCTGTTTTACCAAAGATAATTTATGAGCAGAAGATGCGTCACTCTGTGTTGTTGCTGAATGTTTTTGTAGTTTTCACATTTTTTCTACAGTTAAACCAAAACTATCCAGAATAATTAAAGACTCACTTCATTGAACCCATAATTTTATCACCATAAAGTCTGTTAATGTTGTGTTTGTGTGTTCCAGTGTGTGTTAATGTTGTGTTTGTGTGTTCCAGTGTGTGTTAATGTTGTGTTTGTGTGTTCCAGTGTGTGTTAATGTTGTGTTTGTGTGTTCCAGTGTGTGTTAATGTTGTGTTTTTGTGTTCCAGTGTGTGTTAATGTTGGGTTTGTGTGTTCCAGTGTGTGTTAATGTTGTGTTTGTGTGTTCCAGTGTGTGTTAATGTTGTGTTTTTGTGTTCCAGTGTGTGTTAATGTTGGGTTTTTGTGTTCCAGTGTGTGTTAATGTTGGGTTTTTATAATCCAATGTGTGTTAATGTTGTGTTTTTGTGTTCCAGTGTGTGTTAATGTTGTGTTTGTGTGTTCCCGTGTGTGTTAATGTTGTGTTTGTGTGTTCCAGTGTGTGTTAACGTTGTGTTTGTGTGTTCCAGTGTGTGTTAGTGTTGTGTTTGTGTGTTCCAGTGTGTGTTAATGTTGTGTTTGTGTGTTCCAGTGTGTGTTAATGTTGTGTTTGTGTGTTCCAGTGTGTGTTAGTGTTGTGTTTGTGTGTTCCCGTGTGTGTTAACGTTGTGTTTGTGTGTTCCAGTGTGTGTTAATGTTGTGTTTGTGTGTTCCAGTGTGTGTTAGTGTTGTGTTTGTGTGTTCCCGTGTGTGTTAACGTTGTGTTTGTGTGTTCCAGTGTGTGTTAGTGTTGTGTTTGTGTGTTCCAGTGTGTGTTAATGTTGTGTTTGTGTGTTCCAGTGTGTGTTAATGTTGTGTTTGTGTGTTCCAGTGTGTGTTAGTGTTGTGTTTGTGTGTTCCCGTGTGTGTTAACGTTGTGTTTGTGTGTTCCAGTGTGTGTTAATGTTGTGTTTGTGTGTTCCAGTGTGTGTTAACGTTGTGTTTGTGTGTTCCAGTGTGTGTTAGTGTTGTGTTTGTGTGTTCCAGTGTGTTAACGTTGTGTTTGTGTGTTCCAGTGTGTGTTAACGTTGTGTTTGTGTGTTCCAGTGTGTGTTAACGTTGTGTTTGTGTGTTCCAGTGTGTGTTAACGTTGTGTTTGTGTGTTCCAGTGTGTGTTAACGTTGTGTTTGTGTGTTCCAGTGTGTGTTAATGTTGTGTTTGTGTGTTCCAGTGTGTGTTAACGTTGTGTTTGTGTGTTCCAGTGTGTGTTAATGTTGTGTTTGTGTGTTCCAGTGTGTGTTAGTGTTGTGTTTGTGTGTTCCCGTGTGTGTTAACGTTGTGTTTGTGTGTTCCCGTGTGTGTTAATGTTGTGTTTGTGTGTTCCAGTGTGTGTTAACGTTGTGTTTGTGTGTTCCAGTGTGTGTTAATGTTGTGTTTGTGTGTTCCAGTGTGTGTTAACGTTGTGTTTGTGTGTTCCAGTGTGTGTTAACGTTGTGTTTGTGTGTTCCAGTGTGTGTTAGTGTTGTGTTTGTGTGTTCCAGTGTGTTAACGTTGTGTTTGTGTGTTCCAGTGTGTGTTAACGTTGTGTTTGTGTGTTCCAGTGTGTGTTAACATTGTGTTTGTGTGTTCCAGTGTGTGTTAATGTTGTGTTTGTGTGTTCCAGTGTGTGTTAATGTTGTGTTTGTGTGTTCCCGTGTGTGTTAATGTTGTGTTTGTGTGTTCCACTGTGTGGTAATGTTGTGTTTGTGTGTTCCAGTGTGTGTTAACGTTGTGTTTGTGTGTTCCAGTGTGTGTTAACGTTGTGTTTGTGTGTTCCAGTGTGTGTTAACGTTGTGTTTGTGTGTTCCAGTGTGTGTTAACGTTGTGTTTGTGTGTTCCAGTGTGTGTTAATGTTGTGTTTGTGTGTTCCAGTGTGTGTTAACGTTGTGTTTGTGTGTTCCAGTGTGTGTTAACGTTGTGTTTGTGTGTTCCAGTGTGTGTTAACGTTGTGTTTGTGTGTTCCAGTGTGTGTTAACGTTGTGTTTGTGTGTTCCAGTGTGTGTTAACGTTGTGTTTGTGTGTTCCAGTGTGTGTTAATGTTGTGTTTGTGTGTTCCAGTGTGTGTTAACGTTGTGTTTGTGTGTTCCAGTGTGTGTTAACGTTGTGTTTGTGTGTTCCAGTGTGTGTTAACGTTGTGTTTGTGTGTTCCAGTGTGTGTTAACGTTGTGTTTGTGTGTTCCAGTGTGTGTTAATGTTGTGTTTGTGTGTTCCAGTGTGTGTTAACGTTGTGTTTGTGTGTTCCAGTGTGTGTTAACGTTGTGTTTGTGTGTTCCAGTGTGTGTTAACGTTGTGTTTGTGTGTTCCAGTGTGTGTTAACGTTGTGTTTGTGTGTTCCAGTGTGTGTTAATGTTGTGTTTGTGTGTTCCAGTGTGTGTTAACGTTGTGTTTGTGTGTTCCAGTGTGTGTTAACGTTGTGTTTGTGTGTTCCAGTGTGTGTTAATGTTGTGTTTGTGTGTTCCAGTGTGTGTTAACGTTGTGTTTGTGTGTTCCAGTGTGTGTTAACGTTGTGTTTGTGTGTTCCAGTGTGTGTTAATGTTGTGTTTGTGTGTTCCAGTGTGTGTTAACGTTGTGTTTGTGTGTTCCAGTGTGTGTTAACGTTGTGTTTGTGTGTTCCAGTGTGTGTTAACGTTGTGTTTGTGTGTTCCAGTGGAGCTCCTTCCTGCAGAACAACGCCGGCAGCTGAAGTGGAAAATGAGCAGCGTCACTCCGAACGTCGTCAAACACACCGTCGGCAGGTCGCACTTCAAAACCACCAAGAGTGAGTTACACACAGACACACAATCAGGTTTTAGTTACACAACACATCTGGAACATGACTACATGTTGGACTGTTTATTACTACTGGAGTTCTGTGACGATAGACGTACGTTTGTCCTTCTGTGGATCTGTTCATCCAGTGTTTCTGAAAGTGTGAGGCGACTGGAAGGTCCGTCTACGTGGAACTAATCAGCTGAACTGTTGTCGTAACGTCGGCCTGTTTTTCCTGGTACACAACAATACTCAGCCCTCGCTGGCCGTTTCTAAATACCAAACATACAAGTAGAGACTCCTGCAAGAACGCATCGTTAACCTGCAGCTGGATCACCGGCGTATTTAACCCTCCTGTTGTCCTCATTTACCAAAAAAATATTGTTTCATTGTCTGAAAAAAATCCCCAAAAATCAGCAAAAAAAATTCCCCAAATTTCTGAAAATTTGCAAAACCTCCAGGAAGAAAATTCCAATAATTCCTTAAAACTTTCCCTTAAAAGGTTTTTTTTTTTTTTTTTTTTTTTTTAAAAATCCCCAAATTTGGCAAGAAAATTCTTGTAAATATTTTCAAAAAATGACTAAAAATCTTCCAAAAAAATCCTAAAAATATCTAAAGTGATTCCATATATATCAGTAAAACTTCTATTTTCTTTCAGAACATTCACATAAAAATCAACCAAAATCCAGCGAATTTTGCTGGATTTTGGTTGAATTTTTTGTGAATATTCTTAAGAAGCATTTTTAACATTTCTTTTTTTCCACTAAAAATGCTCAAAGATTTCCCAAAAATGTAGAAAATGTGGAAATCAGAAGTTTCACTGTGAAAATGTTTTTTTTCTCCACGTTTTCAAACTTTAAAACGGGTTAATATTGACCCGCAGGACAACACCAGGGTTAATGATGTCATCACCTCAGCTCATCTACTGCGATTATTTTTAGCAGGGGTGTGAAACTTATGGTCCGCGGGCCAAAACCGGCCGGCCAGATGGTCCATTTCGGCCCGCGGGGTGACTTAGTAAAGGGTAAAAATTCCAGAGAAAACATTAACTGCAGATTGTAAGTTTGTAAAACTGTAAATTTAAAATAATTTCTAGACCATGACAAGTTGTTTTAATCCTCCAGTAAATCCTCTCTGGTTCAGTTCCAGGTGACTAAATATTGTGTTCCTTTGTCGACACTCTGTGATCTGGAAGTTGTAATGTGGAAATGATAAACTGACGCTGAATGTTGATGAAATTGAACTTATTTTTCTTCATAAATTTCAGGTTGTTCATGATGTTTAGTAAAAAGATAATTCCTTAAATGTGAACATTTTCAGAATGTACTTTTTTGCACTAAAACAAAGGAACCATTAGGAGTTGTGGTTATTCATAGGTTATTTTGCTGTGATTTTACTGGTCACTTCAGATCAAACTGGGCTGAATGTGGAACCTGAACTAGAATGAGTTTGACCCCCCTGGTCTTTACTGTAAAAACAACAAAATGGAATCAGATAAAATAACAGCCCTGCATATTCACGTTTTATTATATAAAAGCTGTTACATATATTTATACTAGGGCTGGACACGAATATTCGGTCCCGATGGTGGAATCCGGATATTAATTTTGAAATCCGAATATTCAGATCACTGACTAGTTCTAGTTTTTTTTCTGTGGCTCTTGGTGTTTGTTTTAAGTAATTTCATATACAGCAGGTCTTCGGTTTACGACGTCCTCGACTTACGGCGTTTTGCTGTTCTGTCACCATCTCCCATAGATTAATTAAGAAAGTCTAGTTCCATCATTCCAACGTACGGCGTTTGCAACGTTAAAACAAATTTGCCGTGGAACTAGTTGGTGAGTGGAGCGGATGAATACGTCGTCATGTGGCGCAATACGAGGAAGACACAACACTCACAGTATGTGAGTTCTGACTTACGGCGAGAATCGAGTTACATTGTGCTGTAGAAACGGGATTCCAACTAAAATTGAGGACCGTTTGTGTTAATTTTGTGTCTTTTAGTCATTTTTAATCTCTTCCTGGTCATTTTGTGTGTCTTGGTATTTGTTTTTAGTGCTTTTTGTTGTTGTTGTGTTTCTGTTTTTGCTGGTTTTACTTGTGTTTGTGTTCATTTTGTGTCTTATTTTTAATTTCTGTCTGGCCTTTTTGTGTCTCTTGGTGTTTGTTTTGAGTAATGTTGTGTTTGTGTTCATTTTGTGTGTCTTTTGATCATTTTTAGTCTCTTCCTGATCATTTTGTGTGTCTCTGCTGCCATTTTGCGTCTCTGTTTTTATTGATTCATGTCTTTTTCCACTACTTTGTGGTTCTTTCTATTTGTTTTGCGTAATTTTGTGTCTGTATTGTTGTTGTTTCTCTGTTTTTCATTGGTTTTGCATGAGTTTGCGTCTCTTTCAGTCCTTTTCAGTCCCTTCCTGGTGTTTTTGTGTGTTTTTTGCGAGTGTTTTGCTTCTGTTTTGGTATTGGTTTGAGTTTGCTTGTATTTGTTTTGAGTGCGTTTGCGTTCATTTTGTGTATTTTCTCATCATTTTTAATCTCTTTCTGGTTGTTCTGTGGGTCTTTGCTGTCGTTTTGCTGCTCTTTTCTTATTGGTTGTGCCTCATTCTGCTCTTTTTGTGTCTCTTTGTAACAGTTTGTGTGTCTTTGTCCCAGTTTTCTGGCTTTTGCTGTTTGCTTTGAGTAGCTTTGTGTCTGTTTGTTGTTGTTGTGTCTTTGTGTTCATTTTTCATCTCTTTTGGTCCGTTTGAATGTGTGTTTTAGTCTTTGTGTGTCTTTGTGTTAATTTTGCGTGTCTTTGCAGCCGTTCTTATCTGGTCTCAGAATAATATCAGTGTAAATAAAGAACCTGAGCTGATCCTGGATGATAAAAGTGTGTTTGTTGGTGCAGAAAGCCACGACTGGTTGGGCTGCTGGGGTCACCACATGAAGTCTCCGGGCTTCAAGACTCTGGGAGAACATCAGAAGGTGAGGATCTGTTGTCAAACGTCTCGTCTGGAACCCAGAGTTCCATCTAATGCAGCCTTTTTTAAAAAAAAATCTTCTTCTGCCGTAGCTGAACCACTTCCCAGGAACCTTCCAGATCGGCAGGAAGGACCGTCTCTGGAGGAATCTGTCCAAGATGCAGGTTCGCTTCGGCAAACAGGAGTTCAGCTTCTTCCCCAAGACCTTCATCCTCCCTCAGGACATCAAGCTGCTCAGGAAGGCCTGGGAGGACAGCGGCTCCAAGCAGAAGTGGATCATCAAGCCGGTAAAGAAAATCAGTCTGTGCTGCCTGTAAAGAGCACAAATCTCTGCATTTTCTAAGCTTTTTAATAACAACAATGCCCATTATCTGAGAAAAACACAGATTTATGTCAGTTTATTGGAACAAAGCTGTGAAGACAAAAAAATAGTGAACTTATCTTAGATGGCAAACCAAAGCGACTCAAAATTATCCAAGTGTCATGGATTTTGTGGCTTTTAGGTTAGTTTTCTCTGTTTATTTTTGTGACTTCAGGACTGTAAGTGTAGAATTATGGAAGTGTTTGCTCAAAATGACATAAAATTAGTTCAAAAAGATTCAAAACATGTCCAGAAAAATTGAAAAACTGTTGAAAATGAGTTAAAATTTGTTTAAAATGACTCAGAACCTGTCCTGAATAATTCAAAAACTGTCCAAAATGACTCAAAAATGGTCAAAGCTGACACAAAATCTTAAAAATGACTTAGAAGTTCTTCAAAAATTATCAGTGTCCTGGATTTCGTGGTTTTAGTTTTACAGGTCTAGAGTTATGGCAATTTTCTCCGTTTAGTTTTGTCCAAAATCACTAAATATTTTAGCAAAATGACAAGAAAATGTCCAAAGGGACAAACAATTTGAACAAACACGCTTCAGAAAGTTTTGTGTATTCTGGGCCTCAGGTCTAAACATACAGAAGTTCTGTACTAAATTACTTAGAATTAATTAAAAATAACCCAGACTTGTCCTGAATGATTCAAAACCTGTAAATAAATAAATAAACAAAAAATAACAACACTCAAAAATAGTCAAAGCTGACTAAAATCTTAAATATTACTTAAAAATTCTCCAGAATTATCCAAGTCTGAATATTGTTGCTTCAGGTCTTTAGGTCTCGAATTTTGGCTGTTTTCTCTTTTTGTTTTTGTCCAAGATAAATATTTGTGCAAAATGACCAGAAAGTGTCCAAAATGACTATGAGAATATTTAGAAAATGACAAAACTAAATGTCCAAAAATACTAAAGATTTGTCTACAGTGACTTAAAACCTGTCCAGGATAATAAAAAAATGCACATAATGACACACAAATTGCCCAAAATGTCAAAAAATGGTCCAAACTGACTTAAGTTTGTCCCAGGTTACTTAAAATATGTTCAAAATGACTCAAAATTTCTCCAGAATCATTTTAAAAAATGACTAAAATGATTGACAGTAATTTCGAAATGGTCTAAAATTACAAAAAAAAAGCCAAAAATGATCAAACATTTGTCCAAAATGGCTCCACAATAATAAAAAAAATATACAAAATGACGCATAAGTTTCTCAAACTGACTCAAAAACTGTCCAAGCTTCCTTAAGATTTGTCCAGAATGACTAAGAATATTTCAAAAATGGTTTAAAATGACAAAAAATGTCCAAAATACCAAACATTTGTCCAAAGTGACTTAAAACCTGTTCAGAATAATAGAAAAACTGTCCAAAATAACTAAAAATGTACCCAAAATGATTGAGAATAATTCAAAAAAGGTCAAAAATGATCTAAGATTTGTCCAGAGTCATTGAAAAGTCTCAAAAAAGCCTTAAAACCTATCCAGAATAATTAAAAAATGTACAGAATGACTCACAAACAGTCCAAACTGACTAAAATTTGCCCCAAGTTACTTAACTTTACTCTACATTTTTTCAGAATCATTAAAAAATGACTCAACATATTTAAAATGATTGAGAATAACTTTAAAAAATATCTAAAATGACCAAAAAAGTCCAAAATGATCAAATATTTGTCCAGAATGATGCAGAAATTGTCAGTTTTCTGTGTTTATTTCTCCATATTTTCACGTCGTCTTTTGGTTTCCAGCTGGTTTAGATTAGAATAGAATAGAATAGAATAGTGTTTAGTTTAATGTTCTAACTTGTTTTTGTGTTTTTTTTACTTCCTGTTTTCTACCAGCCGGCCTCCGCCAGAGGAATCGGGATCCAGGTGATCCATAAGTGGAGCCAGATGCCTCGTAAGAGACCCCTGCTGGTCCAGAAGTAAGAACCTCCTCCCTGGTGTCGGTTCTCCAGAACCTGAAGCCTCGTTATGGAGTTAAAACGTTCCGTTGTGTCTGCAGGTATCTCCACAAGCCCTACCTCATCAGCGGGAACAAGTTCGACCTGCGGATCTACGTCTACGTCACGTCCTACGACCCGCTCAGGATCTACATCTTCTCCGATGGACTCGTCCGGTTCGCCAGCTGCAAGTCAGTTTTCATCGATTTGTGGTCCAGAAGGACTTTAGAATTATCCACCACAGCTCAAAAACAACCAAAATTATGAATAATAATCAAAATGACTGAAGATTTGTCCAAAATGACATAAAAATGTCAAAAGCTGACTCACAAATTGTCCAGAATTATTCAAAATTGTCCACAACTGAAATATTCTTCCAAAATTGGGAAAAAATATTAAATTGACTTAATATTTGTTTAAAACGACACAAAAATGACTTAAAATTTCCAAAATCCTTGAAAGCTCATCTGGAATGAGACACAAATTGTCCAGAATGGTTCAAAAATTGTCCAAATTTACCTAAAAATTGTCCACAACTCAAATATATTTCTAAAATTGTGAAGAAAAATCTAATTGACTCAATATTTATCCAAAATGACACAAAAATGTCAAAAATAACTAAAATTACTTGAATTTTCTCTGTATTGACTCACAGATTGTCCAGAATAATTCAAAAATTGTCCAGATTGACTTAAAATTTGTCCACAACTGCTCAAATATTGTCCAACATGAAAAAACATTTGGAAGTGACTAAATATTTGTCTAAAATGAGTGAATATTTGTCGGAAATGGCTTTAATCTAAAATGATGTGAACACTTGTGCAGAATGACCTGAAATTGTCCAAAATCCAATAATTGTTGCTTCTTTTAAGATCAATCTGCTTAAGAAAATGTCTGAATTTACCTAAAATTGACTCTAAAAACATCCAGAATGACTTTAACATTCAGAAAGCAGCAGCTATTGAACAACCTGAACACAGACTCTTTGAATAATAATGATTTATTTTATCTTCTGCAGGTATTCGTCTTCCATGAAGACTCTGAGCAACAAGTTCATGCATCTGACCAACTACAGCGTCAACAAGAAGAACTCTGAGTACCAGAGCAACAGCGACGACAAGGCCTGCCAGGGACACAAATGGTAGCGGACCGAGGGTTTAAAGCGTCTAAAATAGAGAAGAAACTCTAATGTCTGCTGATCTGTTGCTGCTTCTCTGCTTTCAGGGCTCTGAAGGCTCTGTGGCAGTTCCTGGGTTCTAAGGGAGTCGACACCTCGCTGCTCTGGGAGAAGATTAAAGACATCGTCATCAAGACCGTCATCGCGTACGTTTAGTCAGTCTGGTTAGAGATTGCTCAAAATGACCACAAAACATCTCCGAAGTAACAGAAATTATCCCAAAATGTCTTAAAAATGATCCAAAATGTTGGTCTAAAATTTGTCCAAAAATGTAACTGATAACAAAACTTGGTCCAAAATGACACAAAACATGTCCAAAATAACAGAAATTATTCCAAAATGTTTTAAAAATTGCTCAAAATAACAAATGTTGGTCTAAAATTAGAAAAAATGTCATTACTAGTCTAAAATGACCCAAAATGTGTCCAACATAACAGATTCTTCCAAAATGTCTTTGTTCAACATTAGTCACTTTTTTTAAAATTAATAACCATTTTTTTCCTGAAATGACTTGAAAGGTGTCCAATACGACCCAAGAGTTGTACAAAATAACAGAAATGATTCCAAAATGTCCTAAAAAAGTGTCTGAAATGATGAAAATTGGTCCATAATGACATCAATTTGTCCAAAATTAGTTACTAAATGTCCACAATAACAAAAAGCTTAGTTTAAAATGACTGGAAATTTGTCAAATGACTCTAAACTTGTCTATAGTGAGTCAGAAATGATCTCCATAGCGGAGTGAAATCCAAAATGACCTACAGTCATGGACCAAAGTATTGGCACCCCTGGAATTTTTCCAGAAAATACACCATTTCTCCCAGAAATTGTTGCAATTACAAATGTTTCTGGTTTACACGTGTTTATTTCCTTGATGTGCATTGGAAAAACAGAAAAAAGCAGAAGGAAAAAGCCAAAACTGACATAATTTTACACAAATCTCCGAAAATGTTACAATTCAGCAATAGCAACAATATGTGCAATAAAGCCAAACAACAAAGAATGATCAAACTTTCAGTACATTCAGTAAATAATAAAAGAATAAATCTAAAATACTAAACAAATAAACGATCCTCTGTGTTTCCTGTGGTCAGGTCGGAGCCGTACGTCAACAGTCTGATGAAGGTCAACGTCCGCTCATCCTACAGCTGCCACGAACTGTTCGGCTTCGACATCATGCTGGACGAGAACCTCAAACCCTGGATCCTGGAGGTCAACATATCACCAAGGTAACGGACGAACATGGTTCATATAAAACCATCTGGTTCTTTATCTCCAGTAACTTTATCAATGATCAGAGTTCTGCCTTCATACTGGGAATATTTCCAGAGTTCCATAGAAGTGGGTCCAGATTTATCACTTTTTATGGACTTTTTCCATCATTTCTGAGCCTCAGAACTTCATCAGTCCAGCAGATAGAACCATGACATTTAGGAGGAGAAACACATCTGAGTTCTGGTAGAAACTGACACCAGATCAGCACAAAAAAGGTTCAATATTACCACAAAGACTTAAAATCGCCACTAAAAACCATGCAAGATCACAACAAAAAGTGCTCCGATTACCACAAAATCAATACAAAGAAGTAAAATTACTGCAAAGATACACAAAATCTACACAAAAGGCAAAATCACAACATACAAAAAATACAAGATCACCACAAAAAGGGCCAAAATTACCACAAAAAACACACAAAATCAATACAGAGGTAAAGTCACACCAAAGACTCGAATTGCCACCGAAAAACATGCAAGATGACCACAAAAAGGGAAGAAATTACACAAAAACACACAGTCACCACAAAAAGGGCCAAAAGTACCATGAAAATAAATAAAATCACCAAAAAGGGGCAAAACTACCACAAAGAGGTAAGATTACCACAAAGATAGACAAAAACGACATAATCTCCACAAGTGACATAAAATCCCCACAAAAAGACACAAAATCCCCTCAAAACGAAAACAAAAATCACTACGAAATTTCAACAAAAAGCACAACACTAACATAAAAATACATAAAATCACCACAGAGGTAAAATTACCACAAAAAGACAATCTCCACAAAAAAAAAAACAAGATCACCACAAAATGGGCCAAAACTACCACAAAAAGACACAAAATCATAACAAAAAGATGCAAAATTACCACAGAAATGGTCAAAACTACCCCAAAACACACACGATCACTACAAAGAGGTAAAATTACTGTAAAGATACACAAATTACCACAAAAAGGGCCAAAACTAGACAGAATTTTCCTCTGGGGATTAATAAAGTCAGTGTAAATCTACCACAGAGAGACACAAAATCACCAGAAAGAGGTAAAATTACCAAAAAGATACACAAAATCACCACAAAAAAAGACTAAATTACCACAGAAAGGACTACAACTACCACAAAGGGACACAAAATCAATACAAAGAGGTACAATTACCACAAAGACAAAATCGTCACCGAAAAACATGCAGGATCCCCACAGAAAGGCTTCAGATTACCACAGAGATACACAAAGGCAAAGACAATCACCACAAAAAGACAGAATCATGACAAAGAGGCAGAGAAAAGTGTTACATTTGGATCCATCTCTGTGTCCCTTCAGTAATTTGTAGGTATGAAGGTAGAACTTTGCGTGGACTTTGCCTTCTTGGCTCTGATTTCTGTTCCATGAATCTCTAATAGCAGATCTTCCGGTCTTTAAACCTCCTGCTGTGTGTTTCCAGCCTCCACTCCAACACGGCGCTGGACGTGGCCGTTAAAGGCCAGATGATCAGAGATCTGCTGAACCTGGCCGGCTTCAGGATTCCCTCCAGAGACGACGTGGCGACGCCCTGCAGCAGCGCCTCCAGCTCCACCAGCAGGTGAGGAGGAGTTACTGCACCTCAGTGAACGCCATCTGGGTCCAAACAGTAACAGGATTTAATGTGTGTTTTGTTGGTTTTAGTTTGTGTGGAGGAACCAGAGAGCGAAGTAGATCTGACCTTTCTGCAGATGAGAAAGTCAAACGAGCTTTTTACCTGACGCAGCGCTACGCCGACCAGGTAAACAAACACACCCACTGTTCAAATATGACTTCAAGCTGTCACACAGCATCAGTATTCTTAGAAACAGTAGAAACAAATGAGAACGTTTCTGTCCTCGTGTCTCCTTCAGGACTTTCTCGCCTCGGTTTTGGACGTTTTGACTCCGGAGGACGTTCGAGTTCTGGCCGAGACCGAAGACGAGTTCAGTCGCAGAGGAGAGTTCGAGAGGATCTTTCCATCGTCGTCGTCGTCTCGCTACCTTCGATTCTTCGAGTGTCCGAGATACGTGAACATCCTGCTGGACCAGTGGGAGCAGAAGTACTGGAACAACAAAACCAAATGTACGTAGGATGGGGGTTTTTCTGTTCTTCATATACCTCTGACAGCTGAAAAAGAGACAAAAGCACCACAAAACGGGCCAAAACGACCACAAAGAAAGACAAAAACACCACAAAACGACGCCAAATTACCACAAATAAAGCAAATTACTTCAAAAAGATTCAAAATTAC
The DNA here is from genome assembly GCF_022539595.1 of Amphiprion ocellaris. NCBI lineage: Eukaryota > Metazoa > Chordata > Actinopteri > Pomacentridae > Amphiprion > Amphiprion ocellaris. Next base: position 33,739,277 of record NC_072776.1, on the reverse strand, counting down.
CACAAAAAAGATGCAAAATTACCTCAAGAAGACATAAAATCACCACAAAAGAGGGGAAATTACCACAAAATCATCACAAAAATATGCAAAATCACTACAAAAAGATACGAGATTACCACAAACAGTGCAAATTCACCACACACGGGTCCAAAATCACCACAAAAAAGCAAATTACGACAAAAAGATGCAAGATTACCTCAAGAAGACATAAAATCCCCACAGAAGACCCCAAAGCACCACAAAAAAATGCAAAATCCCCACAAAAAGGGTCAAAATGACCACATAGAAACCCAGAATCACCCTGGAGAACCGGATGTTTTATTCGTTCTTTGTGTGTTTTCTGTGCAGCCATCGATCTGCTGAGGACGCTGTGTCAGAAAGGAGTCCATCTGGGAACCTGTGATCCAGCTCACATGGTGATTCACCTCATAAATCAGAAAGAGAATAAAAGAAACGAAGCAAGCTGACAGCTTTAAACCTGTTCTGTCTGTCTGTCCAGTGGTCCAAGTGCAGCTACATCTCCAGGGTTGAAGGCCACAGACCAGAACCCGTCAGCCCATCCAGATCCAGGTAAACACCTATAATCCAGTCTTTACATCCCTTATCAGACAACTTTTTTTGTCTAGATAAGTGACCGTCCAAGAACATCTGGTTCATCAGTGTTCTCATGTTTATTTAGACTCACATCAGGCTTAAACATCCTGATATCTGTAATTTTGGCAGGCAGTAGTCAGACTAATGGCTGCAGACACCACTTATTAGACACTTCCAATACAGTCTTTACATCCCTGACCAGCCATAGATACAACAACATCAATTTTGACCAGTCAAAATCATAGTTCAGGATCTCTGTAGTTCAGTTTGGACTTGTGAGAATAAAAGAAGCTGAAGACATCAGTTATTGGATACTTACAATGCAGTCTTTCATCCCTGAGCAGACATGGATATCAATGCCATCATTCTTTCCAGTCAAACCACAGTTGGAGATCTTTTTAATAGAGTTTGGAACAGTCAGAATATTAGCTGCAGACATCACCTATCATACTTATAATGCAGTCTTGACATCCAGGCAGCTTTTTCTGGTCCACATAAGTCAACATCCAAGAGATTTCAAACTTGCCGCCGGGTTAAACATGATTTTAAAGTTACTTTAAGTATTTTAGGATCCGTATTTCTAAATGTGAACAGTGGATAAACGCTCCTGTGTGGTTCTGCAGGGTGGTGGTCTCTCTTCGGCACCGCTCCCACCACGGCGATGACGGCGACGGTTTGGACCGGGAGGTGGCTTCGGTCTCCAGCCTTCCAGAATCCCCGAGTCCTGGATCCAGCGTCTCCAGCAGTGCCTATACCAGCCCCCCGCCCAGCCCCGCCCAGAGCCTGCTGCCTCAACAGTTCGCCTCGCTCTGACCAGACCGGTACCAGGACAGACACAACACTCAGGGTCTAATCCAGCCTCACCCTCCTCACAAACACTGATCTGCCACGTCTCCGGACACAGCTGGCAAGGGCGTACGACAGCGACTACACACTGAGATTATATGCATAAAGTGGCTCTTTTTTGAATTCAGGTTTACTGCCACGCCAGTGAGCATATCACATTTCCAGAACCAGAGTAGTGTTCCTAATAAAAATCACTAACACGCCAACCACTGTTCACTTTGTCGAAGAGATTCTGAGCTTTTATGTAGAGTGAAAATCATCCTGCTAAGACTTGAACCACGCCGGAGATGCCCGATCCTTCACAGTGACGGCTTAGTTAGGTTTGCGTCATTTTATGGTGATGCAGTGCAGAGTTGTGGCTTTACCTCGTTAACATTTTTTAGCGATCAACCGATGTTAGTGCTGCAGGGAAAACGCCAAATGGAGAGCACTTACCCTGCAGAAAGGTTTAACTCAGTGCAATCAAGAAGTTTAGAGACCGCGCCTATAAAAAAAATCAAAACTGCAACAGATTTAAATCAATGAAAGTCCCTGTTGACGTAGTCTTCCAGTGCTCCTGCAACACTCTGTAACCCTGGAAGTCCTACTCTGTGAACATGCCAAGCTCTGTCCGCCATGAGCTGAATCACCCAAACAGCGACTGTAAATCTTTTTACTTTTTGGGATAAGGAAGAAGTCACAGGGAGAGCAACAACTGTGTTGGCGCCCAAAAACTTGTGCAGTTACATGGTGGAGCACCCACTCTTAATCCAGATATCTGCTGCGTCATACTGACCAGTTACAGATGTCTGATTTAGTTTGGACAGAATATTAGCTACAAACACCATTTGTCAGGTACTTATAATGCAGCCTTGACTTCCCTTGCAGAAGTTTTACTCCAGATTTCTATGACATCATTCTGTCCAGTCAAAACCATAGTTGGAGATGTCTGTTATTCTGTTTTGACTAGTCAGAACGATAGCTGCAGGCACCACTTATCAGACACTTAGAATACAGTCTTGACATCCTTTTACTAGACATCTTGACTTTATGTCAAATGCTGCAGAGTTTGACTTATATGTATAGTACAAAATGATGTATTAACTAGTCATATTTACTGTCAGACACCACTTTTCAGGCACTTGTAATGCAGTCTTGACATCCTATCCAGAATTTTTATTCCAGATTTCTATAACGTCTTTCTGTCCAATCAAAACCATAGTTGGGAATATCTGTTATTCTGTTTGGACTAGTCAGAACGATAGCTGCAGACGCCACTTATCAGATAATTACAGTGCAGTCTTTGCTAGACATCTTTACTATACATCAAGCCATTTAACACTGCAGAATTTGACTGTTATGTATGGTATAAAAACTGCATAATAACCATCATATTTACTCTCAGATGCCACTTATCAGGTACTTATCACGCTGTCTTGATGCCCCTCGCCAGTTGAGAAAAATGGCTGCCATATACAGTTTCGATTGCAGTGCCATAGTATGTTTGAAAAAAGCTCACCGTAGCTTCTGATGTGACCGCAGATACCTGCAACGTTAGTTTGACAAGGCAGATTTAAGGTGTCTGTAAGAACACACCAAGTACACGCATCACCAACAGTCCCAGAACTTTTCGATCGTGCTCAGTCCGAGCTAGGTGACAGATAGTTTCCAACAGTTATTCTGCCGTTTGTGTTTATGCAGGGTTTTCTCACAGTATTACACAAGTATTACTCCCAAATACTTCAAAAACCACACAACCTTTTTGTTTCCAAACCACGTGCCATGATCCAGAGATTCCACCCGCTGCTCTCCGGCCTTCAACTGTGAAGAACTGGCTTTCCACAAAGCAGTGCTGCTGAACAAACCTGCAGGTTTTACACTGGTGCAACGTCGAGGTGGTAAACAATAACACTGTGATTCCTCTTTAAATCCGACTGTTTAAAGGACTGTTGTCGTCACGTTCCTGCCTTACGGACTGTAGAGTGGAGAAAATACGATGGAGGGACGAGGATTGAGAGAAGAGGAGCTGCTCTGATGACACCTTTCTGACTTTATTCCTTCTGCTGTGTTTAACAAAACCTCCAGTGTGTTCCAGATGATCAGACATTTATTCCCTGTTCTAAAGCGCATGTTAGGAGACAAACATAAGAGTTAACATTGCAAACATTTGGCAGTTTAGCTCAGAGCAGTTTTTACAAAGGGAGCTTCTCTGTTACGCTTGTTTATATACAAAATATAGGATTTATCGAAAGCTGCCAAAATGCAAGTAAAGCACCAGAATTTAAAGGATAACTCTGGTTTATTTTAGTCTGTTATGCTTTTACACTAAGTTTGTATTCTGCTCTTCTGTTGTAGAGGTTCAGGACAATAAAACAGCATCAATTTATGAGCTTCAATTTAAATGGCTTGTCCAAAATAATCCAAAAATGGTCTAAAATTAGTTCATAGCTGTCCACACTGACCCAAAAAGTGTGTATATTGAGGTAAAAATTGCCCTAAATGCCGCAAAATTATTCCAATTGACAGTGTAATGTTCAAAAAATTAGATTTAAAAAGTCAAAAACTGTCAGAAATGACAAAAATATGTCCTAAATGACAGAGATTCCTGAAAATGTGTTTAAAATTGTCCAAATGCAGTCAAGAGCAGTCCAATATGTGCACAAAATACCTCATATTTGTACCAAATTTCATAAAATACATCTGAAAAGCCTCAAAAAATGTCCAAAATGACTCAAAACGTGTCTAAATTTACTCAAAACTTCTACCCAGTGACAAAAACTTCCTGTCCAAAATCTTTATATTGTGTCTAAAATGAAACAGAAGTTCTCCACCTGGAACTGTTGACGCATCAATTCATGGAGCTTTATGAGATTCAAGTTAAATGGCTTGTCCAAAATAACCCAAAAATGGTCTAAAATGAGTTCATAACTCTCCACACTGACCCAAAAAGTGTGTATATTGAGGTAACATTTGCCCAGAATTACCAAAAATGGTTCCAAGTGGCAGACATGTCAAAAATAAGATTATAATTGCCTACAATAAGTCAAAAACTGTCAGAAATGACAAAAATATGTTGTAAATGACAATAAAAATTGTCCAGGATGACCCACAAATTGCCCCAAAATGCTTCGTAATTGTCCAGAATCGTATAAAACCTGTTTGAAATAACTCAAAAAATGTCCAAAATGACTTAAAACCTGCTCAGACAGACTCGAATAGTGCACAATGTCTTGACACTTGTCCAAATTTACTCAAAACGTGTCCAAAATCAAAACAGAAATGACCCACCTGGCACTGTTGACTCAGGTTTGGAGCCATTTTGGACCATTTTTTTTTTAGTCAATTTTCCAAAACATTTTGGACAATTTGAGTCAGTTTGACCAGGTTTTAGGTGATTGTGGACAATTTTAAATGTATTTGGAGAATTTTTAACAGATTTCTGAAGTGAGTTTTGCCAAATTACTGAATTAAAATGAGGCGAAGAGTACAGAGTCGTCAGCAAAGAGATGCAACAGAAACATTCAGAAATAAACCAGAATTCTCCTTTAAACCTTGAACGCACCACTTTGCTGCTCACATGTAAAGTTCCGTAGTTGTTATTGTTTCCTCAGGAAAATAATTCCACAAATCTCTGTCAGACTTGAAGTGTTTGGGTTCATCTTCTCGAAGTTCATCACAACAACCTGACGTGAAGCTGGTTGGAGCTCAGAAACTGTCGCAGGAAAACATCTTTTTCAGCTCAGTTTGAATATTTTAAATCATCCGAAGTTATTCCAACGTCATGTTTGCGTAGAAATGAGTCAAAGATTTTCAATTATAGTGACACAAACGGTACGAAAACTGGAAAATGAGTGAATGTGAATGCATTTTCGCTCAGTAGATGACAAAAAATTGGTTTGTTACGAAAAGTTTGGGTGGTTGAGTAATCGGTCAGATATGACGACATATTAGGGCTGCTATAGTTTAAAAGCAAATAAATATGGAAAAATTCAGGATAAAACTCATTAATTCTGAGAATATGCACGTTTTTGTGAATTTAAAAAGAGTTTTGGTCACAAATTTAAACATTTTTCATCTGAGAATATGCAAGTTTGTAAATTTGGGAGTTTACTGTCAGAGAATTAATTTTTTTCCACAAATTTATACCCGATAATCTTAAAGAATTTTCAATTTTCTTGTAAATTTGTGTTTTTGCTCATAAATTTACATCTTTTTCCCTCCCTGACTCCATTAAAAATGTCCCTAGTATGAACACAAATGTTGGTTATTAACCAATTAAAAGGTCAATTTCATAATATGCAAAATATTTCTTGTGAATTTAATTTTAGACAATCTTGAGTTTTTCACACATTTTATAATTTTATAAATTCTTAATATGCACTTTTTTCTAGAAGTTCTCTTGAAATTAAATTCACAAGTTTACAACTTTTTACCAACAAATATAATAATCTTCATAATCTATCTGAATATGAAAATTGTATTATCATACATTTAGTGTTTTTTTTTCTTGTAAACGTAATATTTTCTTTAAATATTACCCTCCCTAGCCCAGCAACACTGGCCCTGATATGCCGTCATATTAACAGAACGTTGACTCACAAACAGACCATTACAGCTGGTTTTCTGTGTTTTTTCTACTCAACATGTAACTCAACCCGTATAAAATTCAATATTTATCTATATTAAAGACTAAGTGAGCTGAAATCTAGAAGATCATGTCGTTGGTCCGTTCCAGGCCTTGATTCTTTCTCTGCTCCTGGTCCTCGTCTGGTTTGTTTGCTGCTTTTCAGAGTTTCTATTTGACAGTTCGATGACGCTGCAGTTTGTTTTTTCCACCAGTGAAATGTGCAGATATTTTTACTAACAGACAGCTGTCACATTTCCACGTTAAAGGGCTGTTTAAAGTGCTCAGGATGACAATTATAAAATAAAAACATATTTGTGGTACAAGTCTGGTGATGAGTCTTTATTTGCGTGATTCACTTGAGTTTATTCCAATAATAATATCCAATACTTTAAAGGAATCGTAGCGTTTTGTTTCATTTTTTTCATGTCTAAACAGTGGAGGAACCTGCTGATTTATCTAGCTGGAAAACATCCCCATGTCATGATGCTGCCACCACCGTGCTTCACTTCACATCATGATGCTGCCACCACCGTGCTTCACTTCACATCATGATGCTGCCACCACCGTGCTTCACTTCACATCATGATGCTGCCACCACCGTGCTTCACTTCACATCATGATGCTGCCACCACCATGTTTCACATCATGATGCTGCCACCACCATGCTTCACATCATGATGCTGCCACCACCATGCTTCTCATCATGATGCTGCCACCACCGTGCTTCATTTCACATCATGATGCTGCCACCACCGTGCTTCACAGTGCTGATGGTGTGTTTGTGATGATGTTCAGTGTTTGGTCAAACATATCATCTACTCTGATGGAAATAAAGCTCCATCCTGGTCTCCTCAGACCAAAGAACCTTCTTCCAGGTGTCTTCAGAGTCTCCACATGTCTTCTGGTGAACTCTAGTCCAGATTTAATTGGAGCTTTTTCCATCAGAGTCTTTCTCTTTGTCTCCATAAAGCTTTGACTGGTGAAGAACAGACAACAGTTGTTGGATGAACAGTCTCTAACATCTCAGCTGCTGAAGCTGGAACTCCTTCAGAGGAGTCATAGGAGTCTTGGTGGTCTCCCTCTGTAGTCTCTTTCTCCTTCAGAGGACTCATAGGAGTCTTGGTGGCCTCCCTCTGTAGTCTCTTTCTCCTTCAGAGGAGTCATAGGAGTCTTGGTGGCCTCCCTCTCTAGTCTCTTTCTCCTTCAGAGGAGTCATAGGAGTCTTGGTGGCCTCCCTCTCTAGTTTCTTTCTTGCACAGTCACCCAGTTTTCTAAGACTAGGTTTTACTGATGAGATTTTAAGTCTTTCATGGCCTCTGTCCTAGATAAAATGATTTTATTTGTTTCAGTTTTCATTTGAACTGTATTTTCTTTCTTCCATTAGTACTTTTATCATTTTAACTCTGCTGTTTTATACGCCTTGTGTTATCTTTTCCTTCAATTCTGATGACTCTATGCCTGTATGTTTCATTTTTCAGCCTTGAGAGGCACTTTGTAACCTAGATCTTAAAAAGTGCTCTTTCTATAAATAAAGGTTGGTGTTATTATTTACAGCAATGTTCCCGACCACCTACGGAACATTACAGAACAGCTTGGATGCAGTTGTTTTCTTAATGCATTTCAATGATATTCAGTTATCAAGCGGCAACACTGGATTGATTTTAGTAACTTAAATGTACTTGAAATGTGTATTATTATCATGTTGGAACTTGTTGATAAATATTAAATGACTGGATCATTGGGGGTAAAGAACACTTGATGAGTACTTCTCCAATAACTGGCTGACTTGAACTTCCACAACATGAAGGTTCTACAGTTTCTGACAACCAGCAGCTTGTTTGACTTCAGAGGAATTCGCACTGACTTCCCTTCAACACTTAACCTAAACTAAACCTAACCTCCAAAATGTCACGCTTTATGTTCTGGAAACTCTCTTTGTCCCCTACAGGAGGGCAGGTCCTCATAATGGGACTGTTTATACACATGTATGTCCTCACAACATGGGTTATACCAGAGCACAGCCTCACATTGTGAGAAGATTCACTCTAGAAACGGTGTGAGGGTGAAGACGGAAACCCAGCTGGGATTTTCTGAATGTGTGTCAGGACTCCGTAAATAGTTGTAAACTATTAATATCTGAGCTGTCGTCTCTAAGCAGCAGCACCGAGCCGTTCGGATACCTGCTTTTATTATTAGCACAGCACTGGGAGTCGGTGGTCCAACCTGGAGAGTGAACTTTCTAGTTTAAGGTCAACAAACGCCTCCTGAGATGTTTCAGGAGCCGACGACGGCAGATGTTCGGTTTGGTATTTAAATAACCTCATTTTCATTCCAGCACAGAGGCTGTTCAACATTCACAGCTGCTATTTAAATTTTAAACTCAACAAACGGTGTTAATGTTGCCGTTCAGCGGCTGCAAGCAGAACGTTAAGCAGGATATAGTGGAAGATAGTGTGTCTATAAATAGAAAGTGGCCCAATGAAACTTGAACGTCTCACACAGTAGAAGCAGCAGAGCCTTAAAGCTGCACCAGTCCCATAAAACCAATAACAATAAAGCATGCTAGCTATGCTATGCTAACAACATTTTAGCGAATGCCACTTCGTTAAAAGCTCTGAGGTGATTTGGTTCAATGAATTCTTTAACGGTACAGGTTAGTACGGGTGCCACCATGGACAAATGCATAGATATTTAAGTAATTTAATATCAATATGATGCCAATAATCCTCAAACAAATTATTGCTGATAGTAGTGCTAATGACATGACGACCTTGTTCCTCCTCCATCACCTTCACCAAAGTCCACTAGACAGAAACCAAGTTAAGAGGTTCCCCATCTAGTAGTACCCACCATTTGGAACCTTCCAAGGCCTGCTGCGAGAACGCATCATGATTCTGCCACCACCGTGCTTTACATCATGATGCTGCCACCACCGTGCTTCACATCATGATGTTGCCACCACCGTGCTTCACATCATGATGCTGCCACCACCATGCTTCATATCATGATGCTGCCACCACCGTGCTTCACATCATGATGTTGCCACCACCGTGCCTTGCATCATGATGCTGCCACCACCATGCTTTACATCATGATACTGCCACCACCGTGCTTTACACTATGATGCTGCCACCACCATGCTTGTGATGATGTTCAGTGTTTGAGGCTTGTTTAAGTCGGCTGTAACACTTGTACATGTTCCGACTGCGAGAAACATCCCTGTAGAATCTTTTTCAGGTTTGTTTTCAAGGGAGAGACAAGTTCATACTCCAGGATAGGTTCTTCTGAGTCCAGTCGTTTAATTTCAGAGAGGACACTTTGTCCTTGTGTAGTAGCAGTCTAGTCCTCTCCAACATAGCATAACGTAGCACATAAAAGGCTAACATAACAACATTCTGTTTAATCCATAGAAGTAGAGGTACAGTTGATTAAACACCTCAGTAGAAAAATAAAGTTTTCATTCACTGAGTTTAGAAAGTGGTTTTCCATGTCAGAGCTACGTGTCCGTCTTTTCTCACATGATTAGACTGCGAATACTTTACATTATTGACCATTAGTGTTTACAGGAACGTCCTACAGTCCAGTCAGTCAGGACTTCAGCTGATTAGATATTATTGATCAGGCCTGCTGTCACTTCCACTCAGTGCTGGAAACCAACTCCGTCCTTTGGTTTCCCTGAAGCTGCTGCAGATAAAGAAGAGCTCGTAGCATCTGTCAGCACACAAACATTTTAGAGTCCGATTCCCCCACCCTCCATGCTGAACCCACCCACTCCCTCTCTCCCTCCCTCTCTCCCTCCCTCTCTCTCCCTCTCTCTCTCTCTCTCTCCCCCTCTCTCTCTCTCTCTCTCTGAATACCAAAGGCCTCTCGCCCCTCAGTCCAGATTTAGACCTCAGTCTTTCCCAGACATTCACAGCCAGCTGTCCCAAGCTGAAGTTGCCTCCTGGTTCTGAGCTTCCTTCTGGTCGCCATGCCTCCGATCCTTCACCAGCCGGCGTCGTAGCACAGCCTCACCAGTCTTCAGGTGTGTCCGAGCGCTGTGACGTTGGGTTTGGATGCCCCGGGTGTCGCCACTCGGTCTGGTTCCCCAGAGGCAGACCTCTGGCTCCTCTTGCCCAGACATGGAGCCTCTCGCAGAGGTAAGACTGACTCACTCCCACCCCTCCTCATCCGTCTGTTTATGCTGGTATGTGTTTGGACTCGAGCCTGTAACTGAGAAGCTGCAAAGGACAAACACTGGGGATACTTTTACATCGCAGGTTTTGCTGCCCAGTTCTGTGCAGCTTCTGGATTTACTCAGTCTACCTTTTAAACCCGTCATCCATGTTGACATGAATGAACTCCAGATAGAAGTTGAACTTGACTGACACTCGTTAACACCTGACATGAACATACGTCCTGGTGATCAGACCACCAGATGTGAGATCTGATCGTTGGAAGTGTGAACCTCTTATGGACTCATTCCTTCAGGCCAGTATAGATGGACATCGAAGGACTACCTGCTCAGCTGATGTCCTCTACATTCATGTTCTCAAATAGTGTAATCTGCTTTACAAAACACAAAGAACTAGTATTAGTATTTGTTTATTATCTGATTTAGTTGGATTCATGCCTCTACAGTTGTTGGGCTGCAGGATATATAGTTTAAACAACAACACTAAAATGAAAAAAACAAACTCAAACACATCATGCCACCAGCTAACATCTTGATTGGGCTAACGAAGCAGCTAAGATGCGCTTGTTTATGCAAATGTAGTGGCTAAAAATATCTTGTTTTGGCTAACACAACAGCATACATTGTCTTTTTTAGACTAATGTCATCGCTAACATGTTTGTTTAGGCCAGTGTTTCTCAAATAGTGGGGCGCGCCCCCCTGGGGGGGCGCAGAGGCATGTCGGGGGGGGCGCGGGCGACTGAGAGGAAAAGGTCCTTCAACACGGAACTAATTAGCTGAACTGTTGTTTTAACGTCGGCCTGTTTTTCGCGACGTACAACAATACTGAAATTGTGCTGGCCCCATAGACTGTATATGCCATAGATATAAATAATAATAATAATAATAATAATAATAATAATGATCTTTTGTATATATCTATGGTATATGCACTGGCCGTTCAGACTCCGAAGTACAGACTCCTGAGAACAGGAGAACACGTCGTTAATGTGCAGTAGGAACATCAGCGTACTTGATCACGTCACGTACTCGGCTCATCTCCTCCGATTGTTTTTACCAGCAATGTCAAACATACGGCCTGTGGGCCAAAACCGGCCCACCAGACGGTCCATTTCGGCCCGCGGGACGACTTTACAAATGATAAAAATTACAACAACATTAACTGTAAATTTGTAAAGCTGTAAATTTAAAATAATTTCTAGAACTTGACAAGTTGTTCTGATCATGAAGTAAAATACTAGATTGTTCAGTTTCAGATAGCTGTGACTGAATGTTTTGTGTTTTTGTAGATAAACTGTTATCTGGCAGTTACAATGCATGTGTAAATGATGAACTGAGGCATAATAGGCTACTGTTGAAATTGAACTTGTTTTCCTTAAGAAATTTCAGGTTCATAATATTTTGTAAAAAGATAGTTCATTAAATGTGAATATTTTCAGAATGTACTTTTTTGAACTAAAACAAAGGGGAAAAGTTGGAGCTGTGTTTATTTATAGGTTATTATGCTGTGATTTTACTGGTGGGGCCCACTGGAGATCAGATTGGATTTATGTGGACCCTGGACTAAAATGAGTTTGACACCCCTGATCTTTACTGTGAAAAACAACAAAATGGAATCAGATAAAATAACACAGCCCTGCATATTCATGTTTTCACAGTTTCATATATATATATATATATACACACACACACACACACACACACACACACACACACACACACACACACACACACAAAGTTATTGAGGGGGCACGAAAGTTTTTTGTCCTCCAAAGGGGGGCCCGACAGAAAAAATTTGAGAACCACTGGTTTAGGCTAATATAGCAGCTGCCAAGATCTTGTTTAGGCTGTTGTAGTAGCTAACAGCCTTTCATTTAGACTAATGCAATGGCTAACATTATCTTGTTTAGGCTAGTGGCAAACATTATCTCACTTAGACTAATGTCGTAGCTAAGATTATCTTTTTTATGCTAACATAGCAGCTAACATTATTTTGTTCAGGCTAATGTAACAGCTAACATGATCTTGTGTACAACTGAGGGTTTTCTTGTTCAGGCTCACATAGAAGCTAACATCATCTTGCTTAGATTAATGTAGTGGCTACGATGATCTTGTTTAGGCTAATGCAGCAGCTAACTTTATCTTGACCAGGTTAATGTAGCAGCTAACATGATCTTGTGTGAAACTAATATAGCGGTTAACATTTTTTATTTAGGCTAAAATGAAGCTAGTATGACTGTGCTTATGCTAATGCAGTGGTAAATGTTAGCTTCTTAGACTGATGTAGTGGCTATGAATATCTTGTTTATGTTAACACAGCAGCTAGCATTGGCTTGTGCAAGCTAATGTAGCAGCTAGCATGAGCTTGTTTACAACTAATATGATGACTCACGTAGAAGCTAGCATCATCTTGCTTAGACTAATGTAGTGGCTACAATAATCTTGTTTAGGCTACGACAGCAGCTAACCTGATCTTGAGTGAAGCTAATGTAGTGGTGGACATTTTTTTGTTTAGGCTAAAATAGAAGCTAATACGACCGTACTTATGCTAATGCAGTAGGAAATGATAGCTTCTTAAGCTAATGTAGTGACTATGAATATCTTGTTTATGCAAACATAGCAGCTACTGTTATCTTGTGCAAACTAATGTAGCAGCTAACGTGGTCTTTTGTGAAACTAAAATAGTGGTTAACATGTTCTTAGCTGCTAAAATAGAAGCTAATACGACTGTGCTTATGCTAATGCAGTGGCAAATGTTAGTTTCCAAGACTAATCTTCTACACGATCTTGTTTATGCTAACACAACGGTTCACATTATCCTGTTGAAGCTATTGTAGTAGCTAACAGTACTTTGTTTATGCAGTGACTAAGATGATCCTGTTTTGCTAACATACGTTTAGCCACTTATTTCTGTATTTTTCCTGCTTTTATTCAACACTACATGCTCTGTTTTTCTTTTTATTTCTTTAAAGCTCTGTTTTTTATTAGATTGTGTAACATACCAACATATTTTTCCATGTATGGACATTGAAACTTATTACTGGTTGCTGGTTCTGTTAACATAATGAGCCTTGGAGGTCAAATTTAAACTAGTGAATGTAAAATGTAACCGTGTGAGCATTTTAATTGGCATTTGCCAAAGACTAAGCTAAACTGTTGGTATCTTTCTTCTCCCAGGTGCCTTTATTTGAGATGGACCAGGATGAAGAAGACGAGGACGAGGATGTTCTCTCCATGAAGAGCAGAGGTAGAGAACCGAACAGATGTTTGGCTTTTGTTCATGCAGCTGAAAACAAGAATGAAATTGTCTGACACTACATTACTGAATTCATCCTCCACACTTGATCATAGTTTTTTTAAAATTATTACTTGAATATTTATTTTTTAAATGATTTGTCTCTTTTACACCCTGGACACAAACTTTTGGAGCCACTTTCCTCAGGCAGGAGGCTACAGTACATACGGACCAGAACCTCCTGCCACAAAAACAGTTTCTTCCCCTCTGCTGTCGGACTGATGAACCATTAAATAACCTACATTTACCAGCCACTTTATTCTTTTGCTTGCACTCATTCTGGTTGCACTATTCTATTTGCACTATTCTGTTCTGGGAAAAATGATGACAACCATTTTTGCTTGCTCTTTTATTATTATTATTATTATTATACATTTTATATTTAAATTTTGCCTGTATTGATTTTTAAGATCCAGCAGGTGTCAGTATGGAGCGACACAGTACTGACACAGTATCAATACAGTTCGGGGAATGTGCTGCAACGCTTCATGAGGCCTCATCGACCCATCACTCATATAAACTCTGTGTTGTGTGTCTGCAGCAGGTTGTACGGACGCCGCAGCGCCCCCTGCAGGCTCAGACCCCGACACCTTCATCTACATGAAGTTCATGAAGAGCCACTGCTGCTACGACGCCATCCCCACCAGCTCCAAACTGGTCATCTTCGACACCTCGCTGCAGGTCAGAGATCCACAAACGGTTCTGGTTTATGGAGGGAAAGACTGTTGGTGTGGAGACTGACTGTGTTGTTGTGTAGACTGACTGTGTTGGTGTGTAGACTGACTGTGTTGGTGTGTAGACTGACTGTTGTTGTGTAGACTGACTGTGTTGTTGTGTAGACTGACTGCGTTGGTGTGTAGACTGACTGTGTTGGTGTGTAGACTGACTGTGTTGTTGTGTAGACTGACTGTGTTGGTGTGTAGACTGACTGTGTTGGTGTGTAGACTGACTGTGTTGTTGTGTAGACTGACTGTGTTGTTGTGTAGACTGACTGTGTTGGTGTGTAGACTGACTGTGTTGGTGTGTAGACTGACTGTGTTGTGTGTAGACTGACTGTGTTGGTGTGTAGGTGTGTAGACTGACTGTGTTGGTGTGTAGACTGACTGTGTTGGTGTGTAGACTGACTGTTGTTGTGTAGACTGACTGTTGTTGTGTAGACTGACTGTGTTGTTGTGTAGACTGAAGCTGTGTTGTGTAGACTGAAGCTGTGTTGGTGTGTAGACTGACTGTGTTGTTGTGGAGACTTACTGTGTTGGTGTGTAGACTGACTGTGTTGTTGTGGAGACTGACTGTGTTGGTGTGTAGACTGACTGTGTTGTTGTGTAGACTGACTGTGTTGTTGTGTAGACTGAAGCTGTGTGTCCACTAGATGCGATTTTCCCGCACAGCAACGCACTGCATCTGAAAATCTCACGGACGGTGGGTGGTCACTAGCGAACCACAACATGGTCACATGACAGCGCTGAGCAACAGCAGGCTGCTACGTGGTCACGTGACCGAGCTTTCAGCTGGACAGTCCTGCAGACAAGTCAGATAAACACAGCGGCTCGACTGCAAACTTTCTCTTTCATTTTGAGAACACTTCAGCAAAAAGTATTTCTGAAAGCATTTGAGGCGAGAAATAATCTGCAGCAGCTGAATCTGTCCTCGTTTTAGGTCACCGATGCTTAGTTTAGAAGTTTGAGGACAGTTTCACGATGCGTGGGGTCTCTGCACGCTGCATCCAATTTACATAAAGTAGAAGTCCAGTCAGGAAAATCGCATCTAGTGGACACGACCTTGACTGTGTGTTGTTGTTGTTGTTGTTGTCAGGTAAAGAAGGCCTTCTTTGCGATGGTCTCCAATGGTGTCAGGGCAGCCCCGCTGTGGGACAACAAGCTCAAGTGTTTTGTGGGTGAGTTGTGTTACTTCTCTGGAATCAAAGTGTTCAGTTCAGGAATGATCCTCAGAATAAATATCTGGGAAACACAAGGTGCCAAGGAGAGAGGAAAAATGACCACAAAGAGACACAAAATGACCACAAAGAGACACAAAGCAACCACAAAGAGATTGAAAATGACCATAAAGAGACACAAAATGACCACAAAGAGATTCAAAATTACCACAAAGAGACATAAAATAACCACAAAAAGACACAAAATGACCGTCAAGAAACGCAAAATGCCCAGAGACAAAAAAAATGACTACAGACGCACAAAATGACCACAAACAGACATAGAATGACCACAAAGAGACACAAAAAGACCACAGAGGCACAAAATGGCCACAAAGAGACACAACTATGACGATACCAATAATGAAAACATTCACAACAACATGAAAGCATCAGATTTTTGTCAGCTGTGTAGAAAGTAAAACCTCTGAGGTTCTGATCTGGTGTTTGACCCACTTTGGTTCCTCATGGTGTTTTCAGGTTCATGTTCCTCAGAGCTGATCGGTTACAGGAAACCAGGTCACCACTCTGTGTTGTGTTACTGTAATTAAAACGAGTGTTAAGTGCCTCTGTAACACACTAGGACACTTCAGACACACAAATAATTTAACACCATGAACTCCAGGCGGCTTCTGGACGTTTTTACTCTGGAACTCAGAGAACTCAGACAACCATAGCACCAAACTTCATTCAAAAAGTTCCCCATTTTAGACTTGATTTTCTTCACTTATTGTGTGGCTGCACAGACAACTAGAGTCCCAGACACAAACAATCAAAGCAAACACAGACAATCGAGCAGGACATAGGAGACAAGTCAGAGCAGTCGATTAAAATAAATAGTAAAAATGATAAGTTTAATGACTAATTAGCTAGATTAGCACGCAACTCAAACAAGGAAGTAGGCAGTTTAAATACTAAAGGATAAGATTGAATTTAAAGTTAAAAATTAAAAATCCAAAAATTTGAGAAATAAAGAATTTTAAACCTCCATGGAAACAGAACAACATGAAGAAGGAGACAGAACTCAGAAATGACACAGTTAGAACAACGGAAATCAGATAAACAAAAGTTATTTTGAACAAATTTCGAGTCATTGTGGCCGAGTGTCAGGTTGTTTTGTCCATTTGTTGTTATTTTGAATGGTTTTTGTGCCATTATTGCAAAATTTTTATGAACCTTGAACCTGTTTTTGTCTCTTTTTTTTGAGCCGTGTTGGACAAATTTGGTTATTTTGGCCAAATTTTTTTCTTTTTGGACAAAATTTGAGCAAGCTGGGGCAATTTTAAGTAAAATAGGACAGGTTTTTTAGATTTTCACAATTTTTCGAGTCATTTTGGACAAGTTAGTTTCATTTTGGGCAATTTTTCTGTCATAATCGGCAAGTTTTTAGGCAGTTTTGACAGCGTTTTGTTGTGTTTTTGCATCCTGTTGAACAAATTTTGGTTATTTTGGCCAAGTTTTGAATTATTTGAACAAGTTTCGAGTCATTTTGCCAATTTTTGGGGGAATTTTGGCTAAGTTTTTGTCATTTTGGACAAAATGGAGGCGGCTGGAACAATTTTTAAATCTACCAAGACAGGTTTTCCATATTTTTGCAAATTTCGAGTCATTTAAGACAAGTTGGTTTCACTTTGGGTGATTTTTGAGTCATTTTGGTCAAGTTTAGAAGTGTTTTTTGTCATTTTTGGCAAGTTCAGTTTCATTTTAGACAAATTAGTTTCATTTTGGGCAATTTTTCTTTCCTAATCGGCAAGTTTTTAGACAGTTTTGACAGCGTTTTGTTGTGTTTTTGCATCCTGTTGGACAAATTTAGTTTATTTTGACCAAGTGATTCTGCAGGTCTTATCTGTTCAGGCAGGTCGTTCCAAAGTCGAGGTCCTGATGGAGAGAACTCGGTCACCTTTAGATTTAAGCCTCGACTTTGGAACAACCAGAAGGATCCACCTGAGGCTCATAAGGGGTCAACAGATCATAAATGTAGCTCAAGACCCTGGCGAGCTTTAAAAGTGATCAGTAAAATCTTAAAATCAATTCTAAAACCAACAAGGAGCTGGTGGACGGAAGCCAGGATAGGAGTGATGTGATATCGTCTGTTAAAACCAGTAAGAAGCTGGACAAGTTTCTGGACAAGTTGGAGGCGATAGAGGAGCTTTACAGGAACGCCAGAAAGGAGGGAGTTACAATAATCAAGACGGGAGAAGATGAGTGTATGGACAAATTTTTCCAGGTCTGGATATGAGAGCATCGACTTTATCTTGGAGATTGTTCTGATTTGGAGGAAGCAAGACCAGAAGACTTCTTAGATGTGGGAAGCGAAACTGAGGTCTGGGACAAATAAAACGCAGAGGTTTCTTCAGCTTAATGTTGGTGGATAATGGACCGAGTTTATTGGCGGTCAGTCTGCCGTGTAGGTTAGGAGGGTTAAAAATTATCCATCCATCCATCCATCCATCTTCCATCCATCCATCTTCTTCCTCTTATCCGAGGTCGGGTCATGCAGGCAGCAGATGAAGCAGGTCGTTCCAGACCTTCCTCCCCCCAGCAACACTTTCCAGCTCTTCCTGGGGGATCCTGAGGCGTTCCCAGGTCAGATGAGATGTATAATCCCTCCAGCGTGTTCTGGGTCTGCCCTGGGGTCTCCTCCCAGGTGGACGTGTTTGGAAAACCTCCAAAGGAAGTCTCCCAGGTGGATCTGAATCAGATGTCCAAACCACCTCAACTGGTTCCTTTCTACTCCGAGCTCCCTCTGGATGTCTGAGCTGCTCCCCCTATCTCTAAGGCTGAGCCCAGTCAGCCTACGGAGGAAGGTCATTTCAGCTGCTTGTATCTGCCATCTCATTCTTTGGGTCACTACCCAGAGCTCATGACCATAGGTGAGGGTTGGAATGTAGATGGATGGTAAACCCTCTTCACCACGACGGTTCAGTACAACGCCCACATTACTGCTAACGCTGCACCAATCCACCTATCCATTTCTCGCTCCATTTTCCCAACACTCGTGAACAAGATCCCGAGATACTCAAATTCCGTCGCTTGGGGAAGCAACTCCCCCCGAACCCGGAGGGAGCAATCCACCGGTTTCTGGCAGAGAACCATGGCCTCGGACCTGGAGGTTAGAAATGATTTGTTTAATTGAAGAATGTTCTGAGCCGTCCATCGGTTAATGTCATAAAAACAGCAGCTAGGTCTCCTGGAGAAGCAGGTCTCAGCAAAAGATATATCTGTGTCATCTGCATAGAAATGAAAGGATATATTGTGGTGTTGGAGAAAAGAAAAAGGGGGAGTAAATAAATAGAAAATAAAATTGGACCTAAAATTGAACCTTGCGGTACACCATAGGTAACGGGGGCTGAAAATGACCACACAGAGACACAAAGAGACCAAAGAACATCAGTTCTCATGTAGCTGCAGAAACATCTACTGTACCAGACTTCATTTGAAGTATTCCCAAATTTCAGTCAGCAGCATTTTTCATTTAAATCCTTTATTGCACTAAAGAACATTAGAAAGAGTTTACTGTGTGGCTGATGACTGATCCATGTTTGCTGTTTGCAGGAATGTTGACCATCACAGACTTCATCAACATCCTCCATCGCTACTACAAATCTCCTCTGGTGAGCTGCAGTCAAACTTTAACTGCAAACTAAAATTAAAAGTCTCTAATTCTGCCGTCATTTGGACAAAAACATCAGAAAGTCCACATTTAGATCCAACAGCTGCTCTGATCTGACGTTTGTTTCTGTCTGCAGGTTCAGATCTACGAGCTGGAAGAACACAAGATCGAGACATGGAGAGGTCAGAACCAAACAACCAAAATGTTTAATCAAGAAAACGACTATTTAATGTCTTTAAAGTATCATCTGCATCGACTTCATGTTGCTTCTGAATCTCTGCTTGCAGAAATCTACCTGCAGTACTCCATTAACAGACTCATCAGCATCACGCCAGACTCCAGGTGACCATTGAGTTTTTCATTTAGAGGTTCAAGCTGGAGATTTTAGTTAACTTTTGGTGTTATGTAAAAGTTCTCCTCTTCCTCAGTCTGTTCGATGCCATCTACTCCCTGCTGAAGAATAAGATCCACCGGCTGCCCGTCATCGACCCGGCTTCAGGGAACGTCCTGCACATCCTGACGCACAAACGCATCCTCAAGTTCCTCCACATCTTTGTACGACAACGCTTCAACACAACGTCTGGAATAAAGTCCGATCTCCCAGCTGCTGTTTGAATTTAAATCCCTTTGTTCTCCTGCAGGGTTCCATGATTCCCAAACCCAGGTTCTTGCAGAAGCGGATCAACGAAGTTCCCATCGGAACCTTCAAGGAGATCGCAACTGTTCAGGAATCTGCCTCCGTCTACGACGCTCTGAGCATCTTCGTAGAGAGAAGAGTCTCAGCTCTGCCTGTCGTCAATGAGGAAGGTATCACACCTTTAAATACGCTTTTAAAGTCTTGTTTTAATCACTGTGGTTCATTTTCTCTGCAATCTAAAGTCTCAAACCTCCATAGAAACAGAGCAACATGAAGAAAGACACAGAACTCAGAGATGGCACAGTTAGAAGGA
Source organism: Amphiprion ocellaris (assembly GCF_022539595.1). Taxonomy (NCBI): domain Eukaryota; kingdom Metazoa; phylum Chordata; class Actinopteri; family Pomacentridae; genus Amphiprion; species Amphiprion ocellaris. The sequence goes on along the minus strand of NC_072776.1, from coordinate 33,719,266 downwards.
CGGAACAAAATGGACAACATTTGAGTCAGCTGGAGCAATTTTTAAGTCAAATAGGACAGGTTTTCCATATTTTCATACATTTTGAGTCATTTTGGACAAGTTAATTTCACTTTCGTTGATTTCTGAGTCATTTTGATCAAGTTTGTAAATAGTTTAGATGTGTGTTTTTGTCATTTTTTGCAAAATTTGTTTCATTTTGGACAAATTTAGTTTATCTTGGCCAAGTTTCCTGTCATTTAAACTCATTTTTTGTTATTTTGGGTGATTTTTCAGACACATTTGCCAAGTTTTTAGGCAGTTTGGACAGTTTTTTTTGGTTGTTTTTGTGTAATGCCTTTGGACAAATTCTGGTTATTTTGGTCAAGTTTTAAGCCATTTAGGCCAATTTTTGTTATTTTGGTTAAGTTGTTTTATACCCTTGAGGCAAATTATTTTGAAAGTTTGTTGTCATTTTGGACAACTGTCTTTTTAAATATTTGTTAATTTGGGAGACATATTCACATTGTTTTGTTGTTTTTTTAATGTGTTTGACAAGTTTTTGTTATTTTGTTCAAGTTTTGAGCTGTTTTGTTCCAATTTTTATCATTTTTGACTTTTTGTCAACTGAAAACTCTCAGAATATTTAATTTATTTTTTTCAAATATTTAAATGAAGCATGTTGAGTAAAGTGATTTTGATACAATATCATGATTTTAAGCTCAAAATTTGTTAATTTTCCTGATGAAGTCGCACAATCCAATGATGCATTCAAGGACTGTCAGAAAATTTGGAAATACAACAATTTACTGTTTTTACAATTTCTGGCTGTTAATGTTCTCATTTTGTAGATTAATTTTAGCAATAACATGCCTTTCAAGCACACTAGTAAACTGATTCCTAACTTCAGCCCTAGAATACTTCATCTTTAGGCCAGCAGTCAAACATTGCATCACTTTTTTATGATCAGACTCCAACCTTTTGACTTCTCTATCTCCTCTGTAGGTAAAGTGGTGGCGCTGTACTCCAGGTTTGATGTCATTGTGAGTTTATTTTCATTCTTTCTGTTTGCACCCATTCTAATCTAAAAACACAACATTAGGAACATATTAGCCTAACATAGCTAATAGTCTAGCATGGTTAGCTTCAAGCCAATCCAAGTCCCTAAATAGCTTTTAAAACTTGACTATGTGCAGATTTATAGACGACATGAGCGATGCTTGTCTGTAATTGTTTTAATCTAAAACTAAAACCAGCAGCAGAATCATGTTGTTTTCTGTTTTTTTCCTCATACTCAGAACTTGGCAGCCCAGAAAAACTACAACAACCTGAACATGACGATGAGGGAGGCCGTGGCGTCCAGAGCCGGCTGGGTGGAGGGAGTCCTCAAGTGTTACCCTCATGAAACCCTGGAGACCATCATCGACCGCATCGCAAAGGCCGAGGTAACAACAGATACTCAACACAGACTTACAAAACAACTGCAAGGAGGTGCAAAACCAAACACAACACCACCACAAAGAGACACAAAACGACCGCAGAGACATAAAGCAACTGTACAAAGATACAAAACTGCAGAAGCAATCAGATTTTGAACTTAGCCCCATCCTTGTTGAAGCGATGCTCTGCTCCCAGAGCTCCTGCTACATCAGTAACTCTGCTCTATAAACATGCAGTGCTGTGGATGTTCTGGTTCAGATGAAGCTGATAGTTTTTCTGTTTCCTCCCAGACTATAGCTGAAGCTGTAGTAGATGATTTGTTGTGTCCAACTGTTTGTCCTTCAGGTGCATCGGTTGGTGTTGGTGGACGGTGACGACGTGGTCAGAGGCATTGTGTCTCTGTCTGACCTCCTACAAGCTCTGGTCCTCAGTCCTGCAGGTATTGATGCTCTTTACTCCTAACGCCAACCCTTCATCCATCCAGTCCTCTTTCTGTCAGTCCTCTGGACATTTGTCTACCCGTCGACCTCCAGAGCTTCATCCAAGTCTTCGTCCTCCTGGAGTCCACAAGTCTCCTCCTAACCTTTTCAGCTGTTCCTTTAGTGCTTCTACCAGGAATGATTGTCCTGACTACGTCCCTGAAACCTCCTCACCAACTAACCACCTCTTAAAGTTTTCCAACTCAATCAACAAACAGCGATCAACCCCTTAAACCTCCAACAAAACTACAGCTGCAGGTTACAGCATATCTACCAACTTCCTACTAAACAGCCAAATAAATCTCTTCAACCCTCATCTGAATTTCCCTCCGTCCACCAAAGCGACACAAAGTGACCACAGAATGACGCAAAACAACCACAAAGAGATGAAAAACAACTGCAACAAAACATAAAACTGCTGGAAAGAGACACAAAACAACCACAAAGAGACATAAAGCTTCTTTGAAGAGATGCAACCTGACCACAGTGAGACACAAAACAACTGCAAAGACTCACAACTGCTATAGGGTTTACAAAGTGACTACAAACAGACAAAATACAACCACAAAAAGACACAAACCGACCACAAGGAGACACAAAACCACCGCAAGGAGACACAAAATGACCACAAAAAGACACAAACGACCAGAAAGAGACACAAAATGACCACAAAAAGACACTAAACAACTGCAAAGAGACACAAGATGGCCACAGAAACACAAAATGACCACAAAAAGACGCAAAACAACCGCAAAGAGACTCAAAACTGCTATAAAGAGACAGAAAATGACCATGAAGACTGAAACTGACCACAAGGAGACACAAAACCAATTCAAAAAGACAAAAAAACGACCTCAATGACACAAAGAGACACAAAGCAACTGCAGAGAGACTCAAAATGACTACAGAGACACACAACGACCACAATGAGACACAAAACAACCCCAAAGACATAAATCAACCCGAAGGAGACACAAAACCACATCAAGAAGACAAAAAATGACTACAAAGAGACACAAAGCAACTCAAAACTGCTACAAGAAATCACAAAACAACCTCAACGAGACAAGAAGCTGCTTCACAGAGACACAAAACAACCAGGAGATGAACAACAACCACAAAGTGATGCAAATCAACCCCAAAGAGATGAAAACCAAGCATTAATACATAAACCCAACAAGGGTTCAGCATAAGGGTGAAGTCCTTCAAAATAAAAGCTCCAGGCGACGCCCTCAGCTGACCTTCCTGTTTCTGGTCTACTTCCTGCGTCCTCCACCCAAACTAAACCTCCAGTCTGACCCGAGGCTTCAGCGTCCAGCTCACCTGTCAGGTAGGAAGGCTGCCTGTCCGAGCTGCTGCCTCCTCTGGTTCTCCTCTGGTTCTCCTGTGGTTCTCCTGTGGTTCTGCTGTAGATCCATGCTAGGATCCACTCAGGAGAACTGCTGTAATTACTGTGGAACTGGCTTCTATTTTGCATTTTGTAATCAAAAATGTAAAGCGATTGTGTGTCTGTTTCTGAATTTCAACTCAGCATCCGTAGTTTGGACAAATTTAAAGGTTTTTCTGTGTTTTTGCTGTTTTTTACAGCGCAGAACCAAAATGATCAGAACTATGACAGCAAAGACACACAAAATGGCCAAAAGGAGACAAAAAATGACCATGAAGTAACTCAAAACTGCTGCACAGAGATACGAAACTGCAAAGAAACTCAAACCTGACCTCAAGGAGACACAAAACCACCACAAAGACACTAAATAACCAGAAATAGACGTGAAACAACCACAAGGACACACAAAACGACTGTAAAGAGACACACAATGACCACAAAGAGACACAAAATGGCTGCAAAGACACACAAAATGAACACAAGGAGATGTAAAACCACCAGAAAGACACAAAATAACCAGAAATAGACCTAAAATAACCACAAGGACACACAAATCAACTGTAAAGAGACACAAAATCACCACAAAAAAAAACACAAAACAACTTTACGGAAACACAAAATGACTGCAAAGTGACACCAAACCAATACAAAGACTCACAAAACAACCCGAGGGAGACACAAAATGATTGAAAAGAGACGAAAAGTGACTGCAAAAAACACAACACAACCACAGAGACAAAAAACAACTGCAAAGAGACACAAAACAACCATAGTTGGATACACCATGTCGTAGTTTCTCTTAGACCTCAAAGATGTGCAGATGTTGAAGAAAACGTCCGTTGACACTGTTACGTTTTTGATATATTTTATTACATAAATAAGACAGCATCTGAACAGGCACCATGGTCTGCCTTTGGAGAGTTTCCCAGCCAATATGAATCTCCCGCAGAACAAAGGAATCAGGTTACTTTTATAGGTTTAGTGACGTAGGAGGTCACTACGTCTGGTTTCTGTCAGAAGTCAAAGTACAGGATACCTCCTCCAATCAAGGCCCTAGGCTCTGTGGGTCTCAAAGAACCCCCTAGTCGAGCTCCTAGGCTCTGTTCCATACCATATAAAGAAGCAGGGAGCATCTTCAACAAACCCCCCATAAAACCTACAGCTCCTAAAGAGCTGCACCCATAACTTTGGACATATGCATCCTTATAAGGGTGCCTCCAACAGAAGAACACATTCCATTGTGATGACCCACACATCCCAAGTTCCATATGATAAGCAACAAATATCAGACCAGATACTACAACCACAATTAGACACAAAATGACCACAAAAAGACACAAAATGAACACAAAAAGACACAAAATGAACACAAAAAGACACAAAAACACCACAGAGACACAAAACAACCCCAAAGAGACACAAAATGACCACAAAAGACACAAAATGACCACAAAAAGACCACAGAGACACAAAACCAACAATTGCTCAGCATACATGAGACCTCCGACATTTTGTTCGCTCCATATTTTCATTGGTTCTTGTTCTTCGCTGTAGAAAACGGTAAAAACACAGATAAAATCCTGAACAACTGAATGTTTGGTTGACGGTTTAAACTCTGGCTGGTTCTTCGTCACATTAGTGATTCTTCGTTAATGTGAGGGTGGAATTAAACCAGACTCTGCAGTGAGCATGTGCAGGAAAGTTACAGCTGATTGTTCAACACTGCCTGCAGTTCAACCTTAAAACTCAGTGCTGTCAGTTCTCAGTTGTACCTTTGAAACCTGCGGGTTTGTTTGGAGGTCTAGAGGGTTGAAGACGTCGCATTACAGACACAGAACGTCAGAATTAAAGCAGCTTTATTTTCCTCTGTTGGTTGTTAAGTTTCTTTTTGGTCTTTTTCAGATATTTACCAGCGACCATCCTTTGAACACTGAAGAAATCCAGACGGAGGAAAAGACACAGCAGAAACAGGACTGTGATTTCAATCCAGCGGAAGGACATGAAAAACCTTCCACAGCTCAGCAGGACTAATAACGGGCTTCACTTTGCTTCAGGTGAAACTCACCTGAGCTGTGGTTATGGAACTGAAGATCCAGAGACTTTAAACTGAATTTGAGGTTGTTTTTAAAGCTGTGCCCCTCTGAAACTGAGTTGATTCCAGATTGGTCCTTCAGATTCTGAAGATCCTGGAACAGAGATGACATTTTTGTAAATGCACTGATGCTCCTCTTTCTGTGAAAAATAAATGTCTTGCTGTGTTTTCAGTCATTTTAAGAAAGAAACATTGTGTCTGTGTAGATTTTCAGTCTTTCAGGTCATGGTAACTATGGAAACTTCAGTAGAAAGTAAACTTCTCTTCTAGAGGTTCCTTCAGTTGTGTTTCACCATGCTGGATGTATCTTCCAACAATGTCCTCCTCTGTATCCAGTTTTTGAGCCATGCCACATTTCCGTTAATCTTCAGTTCTAAAGAAGTTCTTGGATAAGAGGTTAAAAATCTAATCCTCCTTCTTCATTATTCCATTTACTTTGTGCAAAGCTCCAGTTCCACAGAGCATGATACTGCCACCACCATGCTTGATGGCAGGTTTGGTGTTCTTGGGGTTCAAGGCCTCACCTTTGTGGCACAGTTTTATCACTTTGTGGTCATTTTGTGTCTCATTTTTCTTGTTTTAAGTTATTTTTTGTCTTGTTTTTCTCATTTTGTGTCTTATTTTTGTAGCTATGTGTCTTGTTTAAGTCATTTTATGTCTCTTTGGGATAGTTTTGTTACCATATTGTCATTTTGTGTCTTATTTTTGTTTAATGTCTTTTTTTCTTGTCATTTTGTGTCTTGTTTTGGTGGTTTTTCTGTCTTTCTGACAGTTTTGTCACTTTATGGTTGTTTTATATTTATTTTTTCTTGTTTTAAGTTGCTTTGTGTCTCATATTTGTCATTTTGCGTCTTGATTTTTGTCTTTTGTTGTTTCACTGTTTTGATTTTGTTACTTTTTGTGTCTTGTTCGTGTCATTTTGTGTGTCCTTGTGGTTGTTTTTTCTCCACATGTGTAGCGCTGTTTCCTGGAATCACACACCAGAATGTGACATTAATGTAGCAGGATTAGTTTGTTCTGTTGGCTGATCTGTGAGGTAAGAGGAGATCAGGAGTATCTGTGATGCTCTGTCAGCTGCTGTTTACCAGAGGAGGGTTTGTTAATTCTGCCAGTTTCATGCATCCTGGTCACATGATGATCAGTCTCATGCACACAAACACACTTACTGAATAAACAGCTCAGCTTCAGTCTAACTGTCTTCATGTTTAACCTGCAGGTGATGAGAAATGACAACAGTGCTGCTGCTGAATTAAACTGTGAAATCTGCAGGAAAAATAAGAACCGAATGTAAACACATGAAGACAGACTCTGTCCTTGGAGACGTTGTTGGACTTTGAGGCAGGACGCGAGCGTCCATCAGCCACATGTTCTTCACTTTTACAGCTTCATCCTCTGAACAAACATTGGAGCTGCCAATCAGCTGCTGCTCTATGCTCAGTTTAATCCCAGGATGCATCGCTGCAAAACAACAAACTGAGCAGAGACGCCGACTTCTGACCGATGATGGATCCCAAACCCAGGTAGAATCTCACTTTCTAACTGCTTTTTCTAACTGAACATATGTAAAGTCTCAGACTCTTCAATCCAAACCAAACAAATCCTCTAAGATCCGCTCTATAGATTTAATTTTTAGACTTGTGTCTGCTAAGTGGTGTCATAGATCACCAAAACATAAGTCTAGGATTGGAGAAAAGTCTCTAAGATCGACTCCACACATTGAATTTTTAGATTTGTCTATTAAGGGACATCAGGACTGTATTGTAAGTAGCTGCTAAGTGGTTGTTCGGTGTTGTTCCAGTTTGACAGCCTCTTTCATTTTTCTTTGGCGCCATTGGTCTTTTGGTCTCTTGCAAAATTTGAGTCTAGGATTGAAAAATTGATTGATTAGAGATGGAAAGACGGTTTGGTTTTAAGTTGTCTGGTTAGGGATGTGAAGTAGTGTTTGATAATTGCTAACATTCTGACTAGTCCGAGGAGAATTACAGTGATCTCTAACTGTGCTTTGACTCGTCAAAATGATGTAGTTGATGTTTGTATCTGCAAATTTCACTCCATCTGTAATTAAATGCATTTCCTTGTGTTGAACACCAGGGGGTGCAGTCTGTATATTATGTAGATTTATGGACATGAAGCAAAATATGTGGAACTGAGATGTTAGACACCAAAACAACTTGGTTAAAGTTTGGAAGAATCTTACATTTTGGGTTAAATTACGAATCTTTCACTACATATTTGAATCTATTTGCTTGGTTACCATGGTGACAAGCCCCGCCCCATGTAGCATGTGACTGATTGGCTGAAAAGCAGCAAAACAAATGACAAAGATATGTTGAAAAGAAACGTCAAACAAATGTAATCTGATGGAAAATCCCTTTAAAAGCACTAAGGGTTGAGTTTAGTTGTTGGTACTTTTAGACACACATTAACTCCAGTGGAAAGCATTAAAAATGACTGAAGTGAAGCTTTCTGTTTATTTTTTGTAATGATGCCAAACATTTTCCACTTCAGGATTTATTTTTCTACCTGTAAGTCTTGGTGTAGCGTGAGAAGACTCTGTGAAGAGAAGGACAGCTCCCTTTACTCAAACTAACTGTGAAACCACAGCTGGTTAAACATGAACACATAGTTTCCATACGGAGATATTTAAGACTCAAACTGGATCCAGGTCGTTTATTAGAGGAAACAACAGCGCAGGTAGAAGGATGTTTGGACAGTCGTGTTAAATGATGCATAGAAACAGTGTTTTAGTCTGTAGTTTGCAGTAGTTTGTGTTCAGGTGGTTGTTAAGATAAAACTTGTGTGGATGTGATGGATCCTCTGGAGAGTCCTGCAACTCAGCGGCGGTGAGCAGTTTAACGTCTCGGGATTTTAGGTTTGGAATATGATAATCAATGCAGAAAATATACAAAAAATTGTAAGATTCTTCATTTTTACGATTAATATTCCAGTCAGCAGTATTTATTTCTGTTTTAGTTGAAAATGAGTGAGCAAAAGATGAATAACGTAGAAATAATCAGAAAAAAAGGATTTCTTTTGCAGAAACATGCACAATCATGTAATTATCCCTTCTTTTTTTCATTTTTTTGATTTATAGTTAAATTAATTTAAGTCAACTGAAGTCATTATTATTTTTTTTAAAGAGGAGTGCTTTTCATTGAAGGAATAAGCTTAAATATGAAGGCTAAGACCTTACAGTATTATATATAATCAAAAAATTATCTTACACATTTAAATATTTTTCAGAATTCAAAGAATTACCACCATGTTAGCATTTTATTACACATAATTTTATAAATTGTTGAATGCAATGTCACTGCATTCACAGATTATATATTTAAAACTTAGAATGGTTTGGAATGGAACAGAAATAGAACAGAAAACATTTTATTCTGATCTGTTTATGTTGTGTGAAACAGTAATAAATATGTATTTTATTTATTAGCCCAGATCTTACTAAAGTTCTACATATAGATATAGATGTTGACAGCTACAGAAAATAAAAGGACCTTAGGTTCCATCCTCAAAAGAAAACATAACAGCAGATTATAACATCTAAAACATCCATGTGAAATGGACAGAATTTAACTGAATAAAGGGTGTAGATGTTTTCCTATTTGTGTTTAAGTATTATGATGCTCTTTGTTGGCTCATTTTGATTTGATATGAAAGTTTTTCAGCTTTGTACACCTACACTACCGTTCAAAAGTTTAGGGTCACTTAGAAATGTCCTTATTTTTGAAAGAAAAGCAGTTTTTTTTTTCAATGAAGATCACATTAAATGAATGATAAATCCAGTGTAGACATTTTTAATGTGGTAAATGACTATTGTAGCTGGAAACAGCTGATTTTTAATGGAATATCTCCATAGAGGTACAGAGGAACATTTCCAGCAACCATCACTCCTGTGTTCTAATGCTACATTGTGTTAGCTAATGGTCTTGAAAGACTCATTGATGACTAGAAAACCCTTGTACAGTTATGTTAGTACATGGATAAAAGTGGGAGTTTTCATGGAAAACATGAAACTGTCTGGGTGACTCTAAACTTTTGAACAGTCTTGTATACTCAGGATGTCCTGATCAAGGGTTTTTTGCCCCGATTTGGTCCAAGTCAATAAATATTTATTATTGACTAAAGCCCAACAACATTTTCCTAGAGAATACACACTTCAAGCACAATGGATCAGCTGTAGTACCTCGTAGTACCTGGTACTTTACTGTTTAACTCTAGAAGACAGGCACTTCTGAACATGGTGGTGGTTCCACCATGAGGAAGACTTCTGTGATGCTTAATGACCTCCTACCATGGATTGTGTGATAAATCAATCAGCTAGTTTACTGTTTCTATATTCCAGTGACATATATAACAGCTGCATTATACGCCTGTGGCTTACAACAGCATGATAATTGTTGTTTGTTTGGGAGCAAATTTGCCAAAGTTTTACAGCAGTTTTTATCAGATTTGAGAGGTGAATTTGAAGAAAGTGCAGTTATGGCTTCGTTCAGAGCAGGTCTGGTGTGTTAGAGTGAAACAACTGATGAGAACAGGAAAACTTGTCTAGAAGAATTTTAAGTGACTGTATGTAAAATACAGTAAAATGCAGATTTACTATAATAACAAGGGTAATACTCAGAAAGCGCAGTACTCCTCCAAGGCTGTTCATTCCCCCATATGACAGAAATGCAGCATTTATTTATTAGTTATTGATGATCAGAAATCACAGCAACATAGAATGTGTCCATTTAATACAGATGAACCCACAAACACAATGACTTTGCGCTGAGCACAGGCATGTGTTATGCATGTGTATGTTATGTACAGATACTGAATTACGTGACCTAAATATGTAGCGGGTGATGGGGACTGATGGGACTCAAAAACAGGGGTGTCCACCATGCGGCCCGTGGGCCAAAACTGGCCCTCCAGAGGGTCCAATCTGGTCCTCAAAGTGTAAAAATTCCAGAGAAGACATTAACTGCAGATTGTAAATTAGTAAAAATATAAATTTAAAATCATTTCTAGACCATGACAAGTTGTTTTGATCATAAAGTAAAATACTAGATTGTTCTTTTGTGTCTCATTTTTGGAATATTTTGTCTTGTTTTTGTTGTTTATTATGTTTTTTTGTCTGACATTTTTTGCTTATCTAGTTTTTGCCATTTTGTTTCTCGCTTTTGTCATTTTCTGTCGTGTTTTTGTAATATTTTGTCTTGTTTTTGTTGTTTATTGTCTTTTCTTGTCTGACGTTTGTTGCTTGTCTCATATTGTTGTCGTTTTGTGCTTCCTTTTTGTCTCACCTGTGTCCTTTGTCTATTTATTTGTCACTTCGTGTCTCGCTTTTGTTGTTTTGTGTCTTGTTTTTGTAATATTTTGTCTTCTTTTTGTTGTTTTTTGGTCTTTTTTTGTCATTTTGATCATAAATGATTGGCTGAACAGCCTAGATGTAGTCAGATAATATTATTTCTTCTTCTTCTGCGAGCAGCAAAGCTAAGATGATGTTTGGCCTGAAAGTGAAGAAGAAGAAGAAGAAAGTCAACACTGACCTGGTTCTGGCAAACAGAGGAGCTGTGGGTGAGGCCTTGTTTAAACACTCATCTACAGCTGGATTCACTCCAGTCACAGACTAACCTTTGTCAAACAGTCACATGTTTCTGTGTTTACAGTCACCATGGGTCACTTCAGGTTTAAACATCCCATAAAATGATTTTAACCTCTTAAAACATATTTAATATTCACCTGTTCAAACAGTTTAAAGCAATAAAATCAGCAAATCTGAACCGTTAAACTGAAGATATACAGGGTGGGGGGATAATAGAATGACTCTACCGCTGTAATTCAGTTTTATTTAACCAGAGCTGATTGAAACTTTCAGGGGCTGTCATGTATGGAACTGGTTGAACAGACTTTCTAAACTATGGGATGGTCAATTAAAGGTGGCAGTTCTAAAGTTAAGGATATGACGACAACATCCACAGGTGGATGTTGTCGTCTCTCCCTTGATTTTAGAACTGCCACCTTTAATTACAGTTGTGTAGAGAGACTCATTTCTCGTGAAGTTGTTGAGAATGAACTCAGTACTGATGTATTTGGGTGTTTCTGCTGCAGACAGTGAGGTGGAGGCTTCGTCTGAAGCTTCTCTCCTGCAGGATGGAGAAAACTCTGAGGACCAACCAGGAGTCCCTGCAGTCAGAAGCAGAGTCATACCAAACACTAAGAGGTGGGAGCTGAGTTTAGGACCTTTTGTAGACAACATCAGACATATATGTTTGTATTTCTGTGTGAGCTGTGGCTGATCTGTGCACTAAACCTCCACAGGTCCAAACTGAAAACTCGAATCCAAGACAGTGAAGGAAAACCACAGAGCTTCCAGGTAACAGAACAGATCCCAAAGAAATATTCACCGTCCTTGGTTGTTTTCCACGTTTTTTCTCAACATTAAATCGTTTTAATTTGCATTTTTGACAAAAATATACCCCCCAAAAAAGATTCTTTCATGTCAAAGTGAAAGCAAATTTTTACAAAGTAATTTCAAATAATTTAAAATATAAAATGTGTAATAAGTGATTCCATAAGTATTCACGCAGTGATTGTAGGATAAAGACTCCTGGATCTGAAGGTCCAGTCTCTGGTGGATCAGAACTCCTGGATAGAACTACACCATGAAGACTAAAGAACTAAGAAACTCTGAGAAAAGGTTGTTGAAAAGCATCAGTCAGGACGATACAAGAACATTTCCAAGTTCCTGAAGATCTCCTGGAGTCCAGTTAAATCCATCATTTAGAAATGGAAGGAAGATGGAACATTAATAAATCTGACTAGAGCAGGACGTCAAGACCTGAGAGACTAGAGAGGGAGGCCACCAAGACTCCTATGACTCCTCTGAAGGAGAAAGAGACTAGAGAGGGAGGCCACCAAGACTCCTATGACTCCTCTGAAGGAGAGACTAGAGAGGGAGGCCACCAAGACTCCTATGACTCCTCTGAAGGAGAAAGAGACTAGAGAGGGAGGCCACCAAGACTCCTATGACTCCTCTGAAGGAGTTCCAGCTTCAGCAGTTGAGATGTTAGAGACTGTTCATCCAACAACTATGGTGTGTTCTTCACCAGTCAAAGCTTTATAGAGACACAGAGAAAGACTCTGTTGGAAAAAGCTCCAAATAAATCTGGACTAGAGTTCACCAGAAGACATGTGGAGACTCTGAAGACACCTGGAAGAAGGTTCTTTGGTCTGAGGAGACCAGGATGGAGCTTTATGTCCATCAGAGTAGATGTTATGATTAATGGACACCAAACACTGAACATCATCACAAACACACCATCAACACTTTGAAGCATGGTGGTGGCAGCATCATGATGTTCCTCAGCAGCAAGTAGAGGGTAAATGAATGCAGTAAAGTCTATAGAAATCCTGGAGGACAACCTGATGCAGTCTGAAGAGAACTGAGACTTGGAGAAGATCAGTTTTCCATCCAGATGATGAGTCGAAACAAACAAAGATCCTCAGAGATGATTTGAAGACAAGAAGGTGGAAGTTCTGGAGGCCGAGTCAGAGTCCAGACCTCAATCTAAAATTCTGTTGGCTGAGGATCTCTGTGGAACCTGACAGAGTTTAACAGTTTATAAAGAGGAATGAGGTAAAACTGCAGCATCCAAATATTCAAGATGATTGAAACCAACAGGATCAATGATGGACCTGAATTTAAAGGTTCATCTCCTAAGTATTGACTGGAACAGGGTGAATACTGATGCGATCGCTTGTTTTATTGACAGAAAGTATTTTCCAGCTGTAATCCTGGTGTTTCATTCCTCAGATTGCCATCAACATCACAGAGGCGAGGCAGCTGGTCGGGGAGAACATCGACCCCAGCGTGGTGATCGAGATTGGAGACGAGAAGAAACAGACGGCAGTCAAAGAAGGAACCAATGCTCCTTTTTACAACGAGGTACGTGACAAACCCATCTGAGAGATTTATTCTGGATCCAGCTCGGTTTAAAACCATCCCTCTGTTTTCTCTCTGTCAGTATTTTGTGTTCGACTTCTTCGCCCACAAGGAGGTCTTCTTCGACAAGGTTATCAAGCTGACGGTGGGTGAAAAACCACATATAGGTCTTAAATTATAATCTCAGACCTCCACTGTCCTGTTTCTGTTTGTAGGAGTTTAAAGTGGTTTATTTGGTCTTGCTTTTATTATTCTCTTTGTAGGTGATGCACTCGAAGATGTTGAGGAGTTTCTGTGTCGGATCCTTCAAGCTGGATGTTTGGACGGTCTACAAACAGCCAGGTGTCTCATCTGTCTCCTTTTGTCGGCCGTTTAACGTCTCCTTTCTGACAGTTTTGTCCTGCTGGTTTTCTTTTTGTGTTGTCTTTGTCATGATTTTGTCTCCTTTCTTTCATTTTGTGTCTCATTTTTGCACTTTCATGTCCCGTTGTTGTTGTTTTTGGTTTTATTTGTCTCATGTCTGTCTTTTGGTTTTTTATGCGTTTGGTTTTTCTCATTTCGTGCCTCCTATCCTTAGAGTTGTGTCTGGTTTTGGTCGTTTCATGTCTTTGGCGTAGGTTTTGTACCTTCTTCAACCACTTGCTTCCTCTGTATACTATTTTTTTAATCAATGCTGCATTTATTTTATCGATCCAGTTGGTTTTATTTTTCTCTTGTGGTTATTTTGAATAAGTTTATGTTTTTATGCATCATTAAGAAAGGGAAGGAATATGTAGCATGAGAAAATCTGACTAGAGCAGGACGTCCTCAAGAACTGAGAGACCAAGAAGAAAGAGACTAGTGAGGGAGGCCACCAAGACTCCTATGACTCCTCTCCTGTTTCCATATCTCCATCCTCTCCTCTCGACTTGTCTCCTGTTCTGACTGTATCTCCCTCCAGGTCACCAGTTCATCAATAAGTGGGCCATGTTGACCAACCCTGGTGACATCAGCACCGGGGTCAAAGGTTACGTAAAGTGTGACATCAGCGTCTCGGCGAAGGGCGACGCCATGCAGCCGGGACAGAAGACGAGCGACGCCGAGGAGCAGATAGACAAGTATAACATACGTGTCTTCTACGTGTTGGTTTATACGTGTTTCTGTTGCCTAGAAACAGGACGGGTGTAAAAGATGTGATGCTTATCTGTGGACTTATTAGCATCTCCATTAGCGGCGCCATAAAATGCAGTTGAATCATTTCAGAGATCAGAAAGATGATGATGATTTTTAACTGCCGCAAAAGTTGTCCAGAAAAGATAACAAACCCTTTCAAAATAACTGTAAACCTGACTCAAAACTTGACCACAATAATTTGACAAAAATGATGCCAGAAGTTGTTTAAAATGACAAAAAATGGCAAAAATAACCAAAATTTGTCCAACATGATGCAAAAAAATGGCAAACTGCCTACAAATCTTGTGACTTTGTCTCGGAAATCACCCAAAATAACAAAATTGCCCAAAATGACTCGAAATTTGTCCAGAATTACTTGAAACTTGCCCAAAATAAGTGAAAGCTTGACCAAAATAACCAAGATTCATCCTTAATGACACAAAACTTGACAAAAATGTGTCTAAACTGCCGAAAAACATGTTGAAAATGTCTCAAAATCGCCCAAAAATACAAAAAAGTCCACGTTAAAAACACACATTCAATCCAACTTACAGTAAATAAAAACAACCAGACGGTGTGCTGTAATAAATTATGATGAAAATATAACCAAATTCCAACAGTAAAACGTGGCTGAGAACTGTAGAAGTGATGCTATTTGTCCAGTTCCTGGTCTGTTTCTGCTAGAACCTCTGAGGTTCTCTTCGTTCTCCTGCTTTCTGTCCTCAGGAACCTTCTGATTCCCGATGGTTTTCCGGCCGAGCGTCCCTGGGCTCGGTTCTGTGTGAAGATCTACCGAGCAGAAGGTCTTCCCAGGAACAACTCCAGCATCATGGCCAACGTCACCAAGGCCTTCATCGGAGACAACACGGCGCTGATCGACCCCTACGTGGTGGTCAGCTTCTTCAGACAAGTGGTGGGCTCAGCGTTCTTCAATGTTCTTGTAGTTCTTTGGTTTCTGTGGTTTGTTGAGCGTCTGGATCCGTCTTTAATCTCCTCCAGGGTCGAACCTCCACCCAGAAATCCACCGCAGACCCGGTTTGGAACGAACAGATCGTCTTCACTGAGATGTTTCCTCCTTTATGCCAGAGACTGAAGATCCAGGTGGTTATTTAGAGGAGAAGCACAGTTTACAATCAGAAATGAAAAAATCTGTCCTTCAATAGGTTGTTAAAAAGTTGAATTCTGTCAATAATTTGAAGGATAAAGAATAATCTATAAAATCACAGTAAAAAGTATTAAACTATAAATAACGTCCTCATCAAAATCCTGTTCTTTTACGAATGTGATGATAAACTTTAAAGTTAATGGCTAAAAAAATTCAAAAATGGCAAAAATAACTAGAATAAAAAGGAATTAATTCTTTTACAATGTGTGGCAATAAAAATTGTTTTTGAAATTATATTTTAATAAGCAAAAAACTATATTTGATCAATATTAGGGTCATTTTAAAGAAAAATGATGTATTTTGAGAAATGAAAAATGACTAAAAAAATTTTTAAATGGCAAAAATAACTTTCTTTTACAATGTGGGGCAATAAAAATCTACCATTTTAAACTATATATTATATATTTTTAAATAAGCAGAAATTTATTTTTCATCAACATTTAGTGTTGTTTTAATGAAAAATTCTGTGTATTAAGGACTGAAAAATGGCCAGCTGTTTTAGTCACATCACAGATAAAAGTATTAATTTGCACATTAATTTATTAGTTGTTATTTTAATGATTTAATTCCAGATTTATTTATTTTTTCAGTGTATATTTGTGTATAAATCCTCCTCAGGTTTGGGATGAGGGCAGCATGAGTGACGTTGCCATAGGAACGCATTACTTCGACCTGAGGAGGATCTCCAACGAGCAGGATGGAGACAGAGGTGAGGAGGACAGGAGGAGGTGGAGGACAGGTGAGCAGGAGGTGGAGGACTGAGGAGCTCATCCTGGTTCCTTCTTCTCCTTCAGGGTTCCTGCCGACCTTCGGCCCGGCCTGGATCAACCTCTACGGCTCGGCCAGAAACTTCTCCCTGGGAGACGACACCGTGGAGCTGAACGAGGGCATCGGAGAGGGCGTGTCCTACAGGTGGGCCAATCACAGCGCAGATGTCCTCATTACAGAGCAACAGGTGGGCTGTAATTAACTCACCTGTTGTTATTGTGATGTCAGAGGCCGGGTTTACCTGGAGCTGGTGGTGGAGATCCTGTCAGGAGGAACCGGATCAGAGTCCAGACTGAGCCGGACGGTGAAGCCGCTGAAGGATGTTAAAGCTGGAAAGACTGGAGGGAAGGAGGTGAAGACAGGAGGAGGAGGAGGAGGAGGAGGAGCAGGAGGAGGTGAAGAGGAGAAAGGAAAAGCTGCAGCAGCTGAACTTCTTCCTGTCGAATCTCCTCCAGTGGTGAGAAACTAATAAACATCTGTAATATGAGTCTGATTAAAGGTGTTTAGAGGGAAATATAAAAACTGAACCAGTTCTCTGTGGTTCTATTTAAAAAATGGTTCCTTCAGACACATAAATGTTCATCCAATGATCTTCAGATAAAATAGGCTCCATTTCTTCAAATGTTTTTTAAAGAACCTCCAAATGTGCCTCAAAGTTTACAAAACATTTTGAAAACTGTGACGAGCATTCCTCACAGTTTTCTGATGTTTTATCAATAAAAAGAAAATAATCTGCAGAATAATCAATAATGAAAACAGTTCCAACTACTGTTTATTTAGATTTTTCTTTATTTGTGTTTTGTTGAGCCATTTTTAATCTGTTCTATAAACAATTAATTTTTTTAATTAATTTTTTTCCAATACCTTTATATGTTTTACATTTTTGTATTTTTTTTCTCAATTTGTTTATACTTTAAAATATTATTTACATTTTTGCTGTGTTTTAATTATTATTACATAAATTTTTTCAAATTTAGCTTTTTTTCCTTTTATTTTTGGATTATTTTAGTAGATTTTAAAAAAAGATTAATATCTTGCATAATGTTGAGATATTTTGTTTATATATTCTAATTATTTTTTGAATGTCTTAATATTTTTAATAATTAAAAAATATTAAATAAAAAATCATTTCTCTTGATTAATTAAGAAAATAATTTACAGAATAATTGAAAATAAAAATAGTTAATTGCTTTCATTTCAGGCTGTTACCAGTTTGACCAGTTTTTATATATATATATATATATATATATATATATATATATATATATATATATATATATATATATATATATATATATATATATATATATATATATATAAATAAAACCCTAACCCATTATTATCACATATAGTTTATGTAACTTTTGATATTTTTAATTCTTTAAAATAGCTTCCTTTGTGGTAAATTCTCCAAATATAGATATTAGATATTTTTGGATTGTTTTAATTGATTTTAAAAACTAATTTTCAATGTCTCTGTTATTGTTTAGATGTTTTCCGTGTTTTCTAATTATTTTTTTATTTCTAATTATGTTTAATAACGTTGAAGCAAATTTTAAATAAAGCAATATATTTCTGATGATTAATCAATTAATTGAGAAAACAATGTGCAGAATAATTGAAAATGATAGACATTAAACCAGTGGTTTCCAACTTCAATTTTTAAAAATAATTTTTCATATTTTTTATAAGCATTTGATATTTTTGATATCTTTATATTTTCTAAATTTTTTTATCATTTTAATTTTAAAAAAACATTATTTAGTTTTTTTATATTTTGAAATTTCTATTTTTTCATAATTTTTCATTATTTTGGATTTTTAAAAATAATGATGATTAATTGATTAACTGAGAACATAATCTGCAGATTAATCCAGAATGGAAATAGTCATTGATTTCAACTTCATGCTGTTTCCTGCCACCAAAAAACCCAAGAACCTGTAGCACCATGTGAAGTAATGACCACAGAAAGTCCAGTAGACCCTGGAATAAAAAAGTCGTTTTTTTTTTTTAAATTTGAAGCTGTGAAAGTGAAATTTTGGAGGAAAAAAACATAGAAAAGTCTAAGTGTTTGATTGTGCAGCTGGATGACGACAAGAAGGAGAGTTTTCTGCTGTTTGGAGTTTTATTTGAAGCCACCATGATCGACAGGAAGATCGGAGATCGACCAATCAGCTTCGAGTTCTCTCTGGGTGAGTCACTTCCTTCAGGGTTCTCCGTTCTTTAAGTTCTGTTAGTTCTGTTAGTTCCTCAGGTTCTCCTCCTGCATCACGTCTTCATGTTGTTCCTTCAGGTAACTACGGTAACGTGTTGGAGTCTGTAGCTCCGCCCATCCTCCCCAGTCCCACTGCCTCTCGCCAGAGAAAAGACCTGGACTTCCTGGACACGTCTTCCCCCTCCAGCCAGACGTCCCCCCTCCTGCCCAGACAGCCTCAGGACGCCTCGTCCAAGACGTCCAGGTCGACAACGACACCCAAGAAACCGCTGATCGTCGAGGGCAACAGGTCGAAGTTTACATCAAGATCAGAATCAGCTTTAATCTCAGTCTGATTCTTTGTTTACGTCAAGTGTTGCAAAGGGGTATTTGTAGTAAATTTTGTTAATGGCAGTGTTATCCATCAATAATTGATTAATTTTTAACATGAATGAAAACTGAAGACATTGTTACCCGTAGCGACGTGATTTTCTCTGGGTTTTTGCAGAGAAGTGGCAACAAGAACATTATCCTGTTAGCATAAATGTTGTTTTGAAGATGTTAGCTTTGGTCGGAGGTCATTGATGACCACAGAAGACTCAGTCATGGTGCCCACTGCTAGCTGAATCCTCAAAATAACACTATCTGACATGCAGGTCCTTTGTTTTGTGCTTTAACAGTGTTATATTTATTTTTTCTTAAATGATTCATGGCAATTAATCAATTAGCCACTAACATCCCAATAATCAATTAATCTGTTTCATACATCACTGTGTGATTCTGTCCTGGTTGATCCCAGTTTGTCTTAAACACATTAGCTCTGATTGGAGGTCATTAACCTCCACAGAAGTCTTTGTCATGGTGCCCCGTTGCTAGCTAAACTCCCACAATGCTCTCTGCTTGCTAACATGAACTTCCTGTAGTCTGAGTGACGCCTGCTCTGGTCTCTACAGTATTAAACAATAAGAGGCTCCACCTGGTGGAACAACCAGGTACTACAGCTAACTATGATACATTTACTGACAGGCATGTACAGAAAACAGGTTTCCTCCATCTTTTTCTGTTTTTGTCAAGGAAACGATCTATTTTAACAGTAATTCTCACCTACTTGTGTGTAAATGTTCCAGTAAAACAGTCATTATGTTAAGTTAAAGCTCCACAGAAGACAGCTGTGGTTGATTTAAAGAAATACAAAGAGGTTTTCCCAGAATAACGAGGTGCAGCAGACCATTCTACAGCACTGTGGACGGTATAGATCTGGATATGTTATGGGTATTGTTTTGTAAAGTTCCCTGTGTAATGCTGTGTATAACTGTGAGTATATATTCAGGTACTACATGTATTTGCCGCTGGAGAAGCACAAGCCTTGTATTCATGTTGTGAGTCACTGGGAGGACAGAAGCTACCGACTGTACAACTCCAACATGCTGGAGAACATCGCACTTCTGTTTGTACGTCAACAAACTGCTTTATTTACCTAAAACATGACAATAACTCAGCTGCTGTTACAGTAAAAAGTCTCTTTATGATCTGTCCTTTAAAACAAGCCTCATACCTGCATCAACATGTTTTCTGTCCAGGAGGAAGGCGTCAGCAGAGCAGCTGAACTGCACAGAAAGTCGGATCCATCATCAGAGTCGCTGCTCAGAACCGTCCTCAGAGAATTCTGTCTGGATGCCAGGTACTGGAAATAAAATCACTGGAGACGAAGTGGATGATTTAGTTTATTCATCTTACATTTAGTTTGTTCGTTCGTTTAGTTCGTTTAGAGACTTTTATTGAACATGTTGAGGTTTAACTTCTGTTCTGAAGTTAAACGTTCAGACTTTTCCACATTTAGCTCACGTTACATTTGTTTTATTTTTTTATTTACACATCTCTGTATAAATAGCATTTTTAAGTTTTTCATTTTAAAAAATCAGATTTTTCAAAAATGTTTAGCTGTATTTCTAACATTTTTCTTTATAAATTATTTTTTACACATTGTTTACATTTTTTGTTACGTTTGATATATTTGACAATTTTTATAAATATTTTTAATTTTAAAAAATGCAAATATATATTTTTTGACATTTTTTTTAATTTTTGATTGGTATTTTCAAAAAATTTGATTCCTCTATTTGATATTTATTTTTTCCATGTTTTTCATGTCTTTTGTGTATTTTTTGATTTTGTTTAACATGTTTAGATTTTTAAAAAATATTTAAAGTTTTTTGATTTAAAAATAAATATTTTAATTATTTTTATGAATTTGATTATTTTTCATGAAACATGCAGTGAAATTTGTTCACTGATCATCCAGGATCTCAGATGAACATAATGTGGTAAAGTTCTGACTTTCCCTCACTAAGCTCATTTAATTTTCTGATCAAATGTAGTTTAAAGTGCAGATGAAGCTAAATGTTAAAGCTAAAGGTCCACAGCTTAGTTTTAGAGTCTGTGAACATATTTGTTGACATTTTAACAGACTTTTCCTGCAGTGATGATTTTAAACTGAAGCAGGATTAAACAGTCTGCAAACATCTCAACATGTGTCTCTGATGTGTTAAATGTGTGTTTCAGGAGTTTCATCGCAGCAGCCGAGGCGAAGCTGAAGGCCGAGGTGAAGTCAAACTATTTGACTCAACTGGACAAGAAACGTCTGACGATGTGCAAACAGGAGCTGGTAGGAAAAGATCACCGTCACTGGTTCTGAAGCCTAAAACACATCGAGGTTCTTTATGTCTCACAGATTTACACAGTAAAGTATTTTCATGCTTCAGGTTTTATTTGTTCAGAGTTGAGCTAAATCATCAAATGTGCATGCAGGACAAGTTCGTTCTTAATAACACAAAACTTGCCAAAAATGTGTCCAAACTGCCTAAAAACTTGTTGAAAATGTCTCAAAATCACCCAAAATAACCAAAAAAAGCCAAAGTCACTCAAAATTTGCCTAAAATAGCTCAAAAACTTGGCCAAAAATAATCTAAATTTGTCCAAAATGACACAAAACCTACCAAAAATTGCAAAAATGTCTTTAAACTTCCTAAAAAACAGTCATATATGTCTTTAAAATCCTCCAAAATAACTCAAACTTGCCCAGAATGACTTAAACCTTTGCCAAAATGACCTAAATTCATCCTTAATGACACAAAACTGACAAAATTTTGTCCAAACTACCTAAATACATGTTGAATATGTCTTAAAAATCACCCAGAATAACAAAAAATTGCCAACATGACTCAAAATTTGGCCAGAATTTGGACAAAGCAATACAAAATTTGGCAAAAATGAGAAAAACATGTACAAACCATCTAAAAACTTTGTGAATTTGCCTCAGAAATCATCCAAAATAACAACAGAATTACCCGAAATTACTTGAAATTTGTCCAGAATCACTCAAAACATGCCGAAAATTATTTGAAGCTTGTCCAAAATAACTAAGATTTGTCCTTAATGATACAAAACTTGCCAAGAATGTGTCCAAATTTCTTAAAACCTTGTTGAAAATATCTCAAAATTGCCCAAAATAATCTAAATTTGGTCTAAACGACACAAAAATAACAAAAATTTGTTCAAACTACTTAAAACATGTTGACTATGTTTCAAAAATCACCCAAAATAACAACAGAATTACTCAAAATGACTCAAAATTTGTCCAGAGTTGCTCAAAACCTGGTCAAAACAACTCAAAACCTGGCCAAATTAACCCAAATTTGAAGGAAACCACACCAAATTTGCCAAAAAATTTCAAACATGTGTCCAAGCTGCCTAAAAACTGGGCGAGTATGTCTTAAAAATTGGCCAAAATAACAAAAAATTGCCCAAAATGACTCGAAGTTTGTCCTGAATTCCTAAAACTTGCCCTCTTGTGTTGCAGGAGTCGATGATGGGAGAAGCTCAGTCCACCGTACAGAAGAAGAGGAAAGCCGGAGGAGTGAAGGAAATGCTGCAGGAGGCGACGAAGCTCACCCAGAAACTTCGCTTCCTGGTGGAGGAGGTACGACGAACACCTGAACACCGGTTAGTTTGGTTTGTTCACCTCCAGCGTCATTCTAACTCTCGTCGTTCCAGCCTCAGCACACGGTTCCTGACACGTTTGTTTGGCTGCTGAGCAACAACAAGCGAGTCGCCTACGCTCGGCTTCGGACCAGAGACCTGCTGTTCTCCAGCATCCACGAGGCTCGAGGAGTCGACTGTGGGAAGATCATAACTCTGTTCCTGAAGGTGAACACACAAACCCAACACCAGACCTTTAAAAGTTCTGAAAAAGTCAATGAGATGACACAAATCTGAGCTTAAACTTGAGATATTTTATTAAAATCACTTTATTCTACAGGTGTCATTTGCAAATTCTTCAAAATCCTGAGCTTCTTTACTCCTAGTTCTAACTGATTCTCAATAACTGACTGAGTTTTTAGGTTGAACTGCAGGCATTGTTTCCACAGAGAGACTGAGAGGAAAATCAAAGCTACAGAAACAGCAGCTAGTTGTTGGAGATCCATTCAGCATGGTGAAACATCTTTCTATAAATGATGAGCAGAGTGGAGAGAAAAAGTTTATAGAGACTGGAAACATAAAAACAGTTAAATAATGGTAGTATTTGGAGACAAATGACACAAATTCAACACGAAATGAAGAAAACTAGATAAAAAAATGACACAAAATGACAAAAGAGACACAATACCACAAAAACTAGACAAGAAAACAACATAAAACGTCAACAAACACGACAAAGTGACAGAAATGAGACAGGAAACTGACAGAAGAGACCCAAATTTAACACAAAATGCCAAAAGCTAGACAGACAAACCAAAACAAAACATGAAAAACAGACAAAACAACGAAAATGAGACACAATGGCAAAAAAAAACCAAGCCAAATGACAAACAACACAAAACGAGACAGGAAATGACATAAAACTGACAAAACAACCCAAATGAGACCAAAAAAAGACAATAAACAACAAAAAACAATAAAAAATACGCAACAAAAATGAGACACAAAATGACAGGAAAAAAACAGTGAACAGAGGAACAAGCTGTTGGAGATCCATTCATCATGGTGAAACATCTTTCTACTGATGATGAGCAGAGGAGAGAGGAAAAGGTTTGAAAAGGCTGTAAAAATTTAAATATTTATGTTTAAAGTCACTCAAATTTTGTCCAAAATTAGATGAAACAAAAATAAGACGCCAAAAGACAAAATTATAACAAAGACACTTAAACTAAAATGTCACAAATGTCTAAAGAAATTGCTCAAAATGACTCAAAACTTGTCCAAAATGACCTGAAGCTTGGCCAAAATGACATTATCCTTAATGACATAAAACTTGACAAAATGTGTCCAAACTGCCTACAACCTTGTCAAATATGTCGCAAACATCACCCAAAATAACAATAAATTGCCAAAATGACTCAAAATGGCCCAGCATGATTCATAACTTGGTCAAAATAGCCAAAACAACAAAAAACCTGCCAAAAATGACAAAAATGTGTCCAGACTGCTTAAAAACTTAGTGAATGTGTCTCAGAAGTCACCCAAAATAACAACAAAATTACCTAAAATGACTTGAATTATGTCCAGAATTACTCGGAACCTGCCCAAAATGACTCGAAGCTTGACCAAAATAATCAAAATTTGTCCTTAATGACACAAAACCTGTCAAACATGAGTCTAAATTGCATAAAAAATTTGTTGAAAACTACTCAAACTAACAACAAAATTGCCAAAATAATTCAACACTTGTCCCAAATAACTGGAAACTTGCCCAAAATGAAAAAAATGTGTCCAAACTGCCCAAAAACCTGGTATGTCTCAGAAATCACCCAGAGTAACAACAAAATGACCCAAAAGGACTAAATTGACAAAAAGAGACGAGACAAAACCAGCCACAACGAGACACATTTTGAAATATAAAATGTGTTTTTGTGTGCAGCCTCCAGGGAAGCGTGTCTCTGGTTTGTCCGTCCAGGCGAAGCTCGATGTGTTTTTGTGGTTCGGAGCTTGTTCGGACTCGGGCCACATGTTGGACAACCTGCCTGCAGGGTTCAGTCCGACCACCGGGGACGGCGATGCCAGCAGCCCTCCGACACACCTGAGCTGCACAGGTGAGTCAGTATTACAGCTAGACGTTCTCTATGGGAAATTTTAACCATAATTACATATTCAAAGTCAAGTTCCACCAGATCACACCTGTGATTGGTGAAAAATCTTCTTTTTTTGGTTGTTTTTTGTTGTATGTTTCGTTTAAACTCGCTGTTTGTGCGTCTACAGAACAGCATCAGTTCCAGTTGCGTTGCCATATGTACCAGGCTCGAGGTCTGATCGCCGCCGACAACACCGGACTGTCGGACCCGTTCGCCAGAGTCACCTTCCAGTTGCACAGCCAGACCACCAACGTAAGTGTCTGGAGCTTCTTGGTGCGTTTTATGTCGTTGGTTTTATTTGCATATCAGAATTAAAACATCATATTTAGCATGTTTTTCACACTTTACTGTCATTCACAGACACCTGCTAAGATGTTGATGAAATGACGGTGTTAATGTTTTAGTTAAAAGTTCAAATGGTGGGAAAATGTACCGTCGTAAAAACGGCATGAGGAAAATATAGCAGAAGTGGAATCTGTGTCCCTATTACTTTTAGCTAGCTATTTTTACTTTTAGATGATTATTACTTTTAGCTAACAATTAATTACTTTTAGCCAATTTTCTATTGCTGTCAGCCGACAATTGTTTACGTTTAGCTGTTTATTATTTTAGCCAACAATTTTCTTACATTTAGCTCATTTTTTTTCAGCTTTTTGTTACTTTCAACAGCAGTTGTCCAACTGTCGTCATTTTTCATTAATGAAGTGTTTTGTTAACACTAAATATAGACATTCTTTATGGATATTTATACTGAAAACATCTGGACCTATAAAAATCAAAGTGTCTCCTTGTGTGGCAAAGCTCTGCTCCCAGTGCTCCAGCAACACTTAGAGCGCCTCCTGGATATCCTGTTCTGTAACCACATTACTTTAACTGGATTTTCATTATGGATCAGCAGAAGAAGTCACAGTTAGCATAGTCTCTGTTAGCTTCCAGGGACCATTCTAAGTGTTGCAGGAGCACTGGGAGCAGAGCATCGCTGCACAGTGAGACTACATAAATACTTCCTCCGTCTCTGCTTCTTTGTGTCGTCAGATCATCAGTCAGACTCTCAGTCCGACATGGAATCAGTGTTTGCCGATGAGCCGCCTGCTGCTGAGTGGAGATCTGCAGAACATCCAGGAAGAACCTCCTCGAGTCCTGGTGGAGGTTTACGACGACGACGCTCTGGTAACCTCAGACCAAAGAGATGATTCGATCAAATGAAGGGTTGGCTGTGTGGACTGAACCTCTGTCTCTGACCTCAGGGTAAAGCTGAGTACCTGGGATCCACGGTGGTGGTACCGGAGGTCCGGCTGACCTCGGATCTGTACAGCCCACCTACCCTGCAGTACAGTCCTCTGCACTGTGGCGGCCAACCAGGAGGAGACCTGCTGGCTGCATTCGAACTGCTGCAGGTCAGTACCAGTTAGCTCGTATGCTAACAACACAAGACGACGTGCTGATGAAAATAAAATCTCCTCATGTTCAGATCCCAGAGTCTGGACTTCAGAGTCTGCCGGAGTTAGAGGAAGAAGACGGAGGCGTCTTCACGGTTCCTCCCAACATCCGGCCGGTCCTCAGCACCTACAGGCTGGAGGTTCTGCTGCTTCGATGTGTCTGAAATAATCTGTAGTTTTTGTTCTTTATCACTAAAAACCTGTGTTTTCTCTGCTGCAGGTTTTGTTCTGGGGTCTGAGGGAGCTGAAGAAGGTTCAGTTTCTGTCTGTTGATCGACCTCAGGTGCAAAACACACAAACACAACATGGATTACACAACTTAATATTAAACAACTGATATTACTGTTTGTATACCTGCTGCACTGGAGGAAAATATAGTAGAAAAGGAAACTATGTCCCCTATTTATTACTTTTAGCTAACAATTCTTTACTTTTAGCTAACTACTTTTACTTTTAGGTAACTATTTATTACTTCTAGCTAACAATTAATTACTTTTAGCTAATTATTTATTACTTTAAATCCATTATTTATTGCTTTCAATTAATTATTTAGAACTTTTATTGAACATTTATTACTTTTAGCTAAATGTTTTTACTTTTAGCTAGCTATTGATTACTTTTAGCTAACAATTAATTACTTTTAGCCAATTGTCTATTACTTTCAGCTGACAATTCTTTACGTTTAGCTAACTGTTTATTACTTTTAGCCAATGATTTTCTTACGTTTTTCTCACTTTTTTTATTTTCAGTTTTTTATTACTTTTAGCTAAGTATTTGTTACGTTTAGCTAATATTTATCACTTTTAGTCAAGTGTTTGTTACATTTAGTAGACTATTTTTTAACTTTCAGCCAGCTATTTATTATTTTTAGCAAATTATATATTACTTTTAGCCAATTATTTATTACTTTTAGCCAATTATTTATTACTTTTCACAAACTATTTCTTACTTTTAGCCAATTATTTGTTACTTTTAGCAAACTGCTTGTAGCTAATAGTAACAAGCAATAACTGTTGGTGCTGGGGATCCCATTTAGCCCACTGGGTGCTGGTGATGGTTGGGTTTTTAAGAAAATGGCTCCCCAGGTGGTTAGCATTAGTTTAGCAACCAAAAATTACACCAATGCATCTAAGTATTTGGCCATGTCCACGTCTTCCAGTGCATGACTAAACAAAAAACTGAAAATGTAATCTGAATGACTAAAGTTTCAGCTTTTTTCCTGACTGTAAACCTCAGCTGTCATGGTTGCAAGACCAAGTCCTCCATACCGTCTCATTTTACAACTCTTGGTTTGACCTTTGTGGGGTTCCTCCTTTATCCAAGCAGCCCTTGAACTGGGACACAGCTGCATTGATTAGCTAGCTGTATCTGTGATTGTGTTTTTCTGCAGGTGTTCATCGAGTGTGCAGGTAAAACTCTTCGCTCCTCCGTCATTCAGAAGTACAAGTCCAACCCAAACTTCACCACGTTGGTCGATGTGATAGAGCTGGTAAGAGTTTACATCCTGGAAGTCAGCTGCTAAACGTGTGTGGACAGCAGATGCCCAAAGAAAAAGGTGTTAACGAAAGAGTGAAATTTAGTATTGCTGCCACTAATTTTTAATTATCAATTTTCATTCAAAACATCCAAAAAAATAACCACAAAGAAACACAGAAAACAACCACAGAGATACAGAACAGACAGACAGATAGCTCTGTGATAGATAGATAGATAGATAGATAGATAGATAGATAGATAGATAGATGATAGATAGATAGATAGATAGATAGATAGATAGATAGATAGATAGATAGATAGATAGATAGATAGATAGATAGATAGATAGACTATAGATAGATGATAGATAGATAGATAGATAGATAGATAGATAGATAGATAGATAGATAGATAGATAGATAGATAGATAGATAGACTATAGATAGATGATAGATAGATAGATAGATAGATAGATAGATAGATAGATAGATAGATAGATAGATGATAGATAGATAGATAGATAGACTATAGATAGATGATAGATAGATAGATAGATAGATAGATAGATAGATAGATAGATAGATAGATAGATAGATAGATAGATGATAGATAGATAGATAGATAGACTATAGATAGATGATAGATAGATAGATAGATAGATAGATAGATAGATAGATAGATAGATAGATAGATAGATAGATAGATAGATGATAGATAGATAGATAGATGATAGATAGATAGATAGATAGACTATAGATAGATGATAGATAGATAGATAGATAGATAGATAGATAGATAGATAGATAGATAGATAGATAGATAGATAGATAGATGATAGATAGATAGATAGATAGATAGATAGATAGATGATAGATAGACTATAGATAGATGATAGATAGATAGATAGATAGATAGATAGATAGATAGATAGATAGATAGATAGATAGATAGATAGATAGATAGATAGATAGATAGATAGACTATAGATAGATAGATAGATAGATAGATAGATAGATAGATAGATAGATAGATAGATAGATAGATAGACTATAGATAGATGATAGATAGATAGATAGATAGATAGATAGATAGATAGATGATAGATAGATAGATAGATAGATAGATAGATAGATAGATAGATAGATAGACTATAGATAGATAAATAGATAGATAGATAGATAGATAGATAGATAGATAGATAGATAGATAGATAGATAGATAGACTATAGATAGATAGATAGATAGATAGATAGATAGATAGATAGATAGATAGATAGATAGATAGATAGATAGATAGATAGATGCTTTATTAATCCCGAGGGAAATTCAAGACAAATGACTAACAATAGATACAAAACAGCCACAAAAAGGACAAAAATTTCCATAAAAACACGGTAGACACTAAACAACAGCAAAGACACACAAAATAAGCACGAAGAGACACAAAATGGCCACAAAGACACTTAAAACAACCACAAAGAAACACAAAAACATCAAAGATGCACAAAATGACCACAGATATATAAAACCTCATCATGTGTTGTGTTGTGGTGCGTTAACACCTCCTGTTGTGTTGTTTTACTGCAGTAATACCTCCTGCTGTGTTGTTGTGTTGTTTTAACACGTCCTGTTGTGTTGTTGTGTTACATTAACACCTCCTGCTGTGTTGTTGTGTTGTACTAACACGTCCTGTTGTGTTGTTGTGTTACATTAACACCTCCTGTTGTGTTGTTGTGTTGCTTGTTCAGGAGCTGCCGGAGAACGAACACCTCCACCCTCCTCTGAGCATCACGGTGGTGGACTGGAGAGCGTTTGGTCGCAGCACTCTGGTTGGAAACCACATCATCAACAACCTGAAGGCCTTTAAATACACCCCACCTCCAGCTCCACCCGCTGCACTGCAGACACACAAAGCTGCTACACTCACCCCCAGAGCTGCACTCGTCACAGACCCACACAGCACTGACGGTAATGTGTGTTAGTTATTACGCTGCTACACAATCAGATCTACTGCAGAGTTACATCATCATATAACTGATTGTAGTTAATATCAGACATATCAATAGTAGCTCAGAGAGTTGGACTTAAAACTACCACAAAGAGACACAAAACTACCACAAAGAGACACAAAAATACCACAAAGAGACACAAAACAACTACAGAGAGACACAAAACGACCACAAAGAGACACAAAACGACCACAAAGAGACACAAAATCACCATAAAGAGACACAAAACAGCCACAAAGAGACACAAAACTTCCACAAAGAGACACAAAACAACTACAAAGAGACACAAAATAACTACACAGAGACACAAAATGACCACAAAGAGACACAAAACGACCACAAAGAGACACAAAATGACCACAGAGAGACACAAAACTACTGAAAAGAGACACAAAATGACTGTACAAAGAGACAAAACAACCACAGACCCACAAAGCTACTAAAATGAGACACCAACAATAACAAGAAACACAAAATAACCACAATGATACATAAACCCACTATACTGACACACAAAACAACCACTGACAGAACCAAAGCTACCACAGTAACAAACAAAATCATCACAAATAGATGCAAAACTTCTACAATGACATAAAACTACCAAAAAGACATGCCAATGACTACAAAGTCACACAAACCAACACCAGTAGACACTCTGATGACGTAAATAATCAACATTCTGAGTTTTAAAATTCACTTCTGTGTTTGCGTTTTGACAAGAAAGTCATGACGTGATTCATCTGCTGTAAAACTTCTGGAGCTTTCAGTCCCATCTCATGGTCTTCATCAGCCTACTGATGATTTATAGAAGATACGATGACATCTGATAGGTTTTCTGATCCTACGTGTTGACTTCCTGTTTGTTTCCCAGCAGCTTTCAGTCTCATCTCATGGTCTTCATCAACCTACCTACTGATTTATAGAGGATAGGATGATGTCTCATTGGTTTTCTGATCCAACATGTTGACTTCCTGTTTGTGGTTTTCCAGCAGGTCAGTCTCAGGAAGCTGCAGAAACCAGTTCCACCATGGGACCCTCCACCCAGGATGTCCTCATCACCGTGGAGGACGAAGCTCCGCCTCCAGCGCCGCCCACCAAGAAGCAGGAACCCGCCAAAACAAAGGTAGAGAGTTACTGCAGGAACCACCGACATCTTCTACGTCTTCTACATATTCGTTTATCTTCTGGTCTGGTTTTGAATCCAGGACGGCAGGACGAAGAGCAGCCGAGGTCGATCCACCAAACGGAGGAGGAGGACCATCGCCGACGAATCGGCTGAGAGCGTCATCGACTGGTGGTCCAAATACTACGCCTCAGTGGAGAAACAGGTGATCTGAGGTGTCGTTTTATGGTAGTTTTCTGTGTCTTTGTTATTAATTTGTGTAATTTTGTGGTAGTTTTGTGTCTTTTTTTAATAGTCTGTGTCATTTTGTGGTAGTTTTGTGTGTCTTTGTTACTGATTTGTGTAATTTTGTGGTAGTTTTGCATCTCTGCAGTTATTTTGGGTTTCTTTGTGGTTACTGGTGTCTCTTTTTAGTAGCTTTGTGTGTCTGTGGTTGTTTTGTGTCTCTGTAGTTGTTTTGTGTCTTTTTGTGATCATTTTGTGTCTCTTTTCAGTAGTTTTGTGTGTGTCTGTGGTGGTTTTATGCGTCTCCGTAGTGGTTTTATGTATCTTTGTAGTAGTTTTATGTCTTTGTTATTAATTTGTGTCCTTTTGTGGTAGTTTTGTGTGTCATTGCAATTGTCTTGCGTTTCTTTGTGGTAACTGGTGTCTCTTTTTAGTAGCTTTGTGCGTCTGTGGTTGTTTTGTGTCTCTGTAGTGGTTTTCTGTCTTTTCATGATCATTTGTGTCTCTTTTCAGTAGTTTTGTGTGTTTGTGGTGGGTTTTTTGTGTCTTTTTGTGGCAGCTGTGTGTTTTTGTTATTAATTTGTGTGTTACTTTGTGTTTCTTTGTGGTAGTTTTGAGTCTCTTTGTTTTTCCAGAGGTCGGTTCTGAAAACGTCTAACGGGGGTTCTAATAGACAGACAACCTGAACATGTGTTTGTTTTCAGGCCAAACAGAAGGACGGATCTCCGTTTCCACAAGTCTTCCAGAAAGGTGAGCTCACCTGAGGGTCAAATTCAGGGTCATAATTAGTTTCATTTTTAATCAGATGTTATTGAAATCTGTAAAATCTGCAATTACATTTAATTCTTGAAGGCTCTGATACCCAGGAGGTCTTAAAAGTAAGATATTTTTCAAAATAAAAGCCTCAAAATGAATGACGCCATTTATTAGCCAGAAACGGTTAAAACAACCTCCAACAGTGCTACAGCTACTCGTAGACATCTCATAATTTCCCCATACAAACACACACACATTGTTGTGTGTTGCAGCGTTGTCGTACCACAACCTGCTCAGCGATGGAGTCGAGTCTCTGGGTAAGAAAGAAGCTGCTTCACCTGTTTGGGTTTGCTGTAAAAAAACAATGTTTTTTTTTTTTTTTAAATTATTATTTTACAGACTGTCTCTGCTTTGGTAAATGACAGATAATATCTTTTTTATTTTTTGAATGTTTGACCATTAAATTATTTTACTTTTTGGTAAATTAAAAACTGAAAAATAGTAATTTTTTCTGTTATTTTACAGATTTTCCCAGTTTTGTTAAATTACAAATATTACCTAGAGAAATCACAGAAAAATAATCTGAATTTACATGCTGACTGCTAAAAAGAAAAATTGAAGCTGTAAATATTGTCCACAATCAAATTTTTTATTTTATTTATTTATTATTTTTAGTGCATTTAAATCAGGAAAAAAGTTTTTTTTAATAGATATAATTGTTGTTATTTGAAAGAAAAAAATATCTAAATTAAGGATTAAAAATAGTAAAAAAGAATGTAGAATGCTTGACCATTGAATTACATTGTTTTTAAGTAAATTAATGATTGGAAAAAAGTACAATTTTTAATTGTTGTTTACAGATTTTCCATTTTTGTTATATTAGATAGAATGTCTCCTAAAATCACAGACAAAGAATAAATTTACACATTAACCATAAACAAACAGGCCAAAATTCAGTATTATGTATATGTTATTATCATTATTTTCAAATATTTCCTGTTATTTTGAAGAAAAATTGTGTCAATTAAGGCTGGAAAATGTAATTTTACTTAATTTTTATTTTACAGATTTGGTCTGTTTTGTGAAATTATGGATATCTAAAAAAAATTGAAAAAATATAAATGTACATATTAACTGTAAAAAAACAAAACAAAAGCTAAATGATGTTCACATCAATAATCTGTTCATACAAATAACCATTATTTTATAGTGTGTAAAACTAAAAATGAAGCTGTACTGTGTGTAAATCAGCTAAAAATATTATTATCAATATATTTATA
This sequence comes from Amphiprion ocellaris, assembly GCF_022539595.1. Classification (NCBI taxonomy): domain Eukaryota; kingdom Metazoa; phylum Chordata; class Actinopteri; family Pomacentridae; genus Amphiprion; species Amphiprion ocellaris. The sequence goes on along the minus strand of NC_072776.1, from coordinate 33,686,235 downwards.
TATTGTATTATTATATTTCTTTTATCATTTTTAGGGTTTTCGAACATTACAGTATTTTACAGCTTTTTTAGCACATTTCTTTCTGACACCCTTGCTGCCAGAGTTATTTTTACAGGTTTTTATTTAGGGTGTATGTTACTGGTTGTCAGCTGGAGGAGGCTCTGGGAGCTGATGGTGTTTTACTGGTTTGGGTGCTGCAGCATGAACTTCCTGGTGATGATTAAATCAGATTTTAGTGTCAGCAGGTTCCTGGTTTGTTCTGGTGGATCTGAAGGGAAGCTGCAGGTTTATGAAGCGTCTTAATGTCACCGACTGTTCTACACCGTAAAGACGTTGTTGTTGTTCCATCAGTCAGCAGCCACTCGGATGGAGACAAGAAGAAGAAGCAGAAAGGAAAAGGAACCCTGGAGACCAGCGTCGTTCTACCCGCTAAGCTAGCCACACTCAAGGTATTTTATTTACAAACTGCTTTAAAAAAATTAGGTAGTTTGTGTAGCTTGTTTTTACTGAAGTTCTTCGGGGCACCACTTCTGGAGACTAAAGGAACCATTTTTGATGGATCTTTGAGGCACCTTTAAGGTTTTTAAAGAAAAAATTTGAAGAAGTAATTCCTTGAAGAACCTGTTTTTGTAAATTTGTTGATGGTTCATTCAGGCACCTTTGTTTTTTAAAGAGAACATTGGTTCCTTAAAGAACCAGTTTTTCCTAAAGTTATCGTATCCATGCAGCTGTACGATAAGGAGCTGGAGACGGAGTTCGGTCCGTTCGATGACTGGGTGAACACCTACGAACTGTTCCGAGGTAAAGCTAACGAGGAGGACGGAGCCACCGAGGAGAGGTTTGTGGGTAAATTCAAGGTGAGACTGAGCTTTAATGTCCTCTGTGGTTGAATCGGTGGATCCTCAGAAACACTGACTCTCCTCCACTTCCTGTCCAGGGGAGGTTCTGCCTCTACAAACTGACTGAGGATGAGGACGACGACTGGGACGAAGACTCCGGATACTTCAGGGTCAACAGAGGAATCCCAGCCAACAGTCCGGTCCAAGTCCTGATCCGGGTTTACATCGTCTCTGTAAGTCCTGGTCTGCTGTTCGGACAATTTCTTGTTAATTTGGTTGGTTTTTAAGACATTTTTTACAAGTTTTTAGGCAGTTTGGGCACATTTTTGTCTTTTTTTTTGTGTTGTGTTGGGCAAATTTTGGTTATTTTGGCCAAGTTTTTGTCATTTTGGATGAATTTTTAGTCAGTTGGGGCAATTTTAGAGTCAAATTGGACAGCCATTCCATGTTTTGGCAGGTTTTGAGTCATTTCAGACAGGTGTGTGTCACTTTAGGCAATTTTGAGTCATTTTGGTCAAGTTTGTAAGCAGTTTGAGCATGTTTTTGTATTTTCAGACATTTTTTTTAATCGTTGTTTCAGACAAATATGGGTTATTTTGACCCAGTTTTGTGTAATTTTGGGCAATTTTTTGTTACTTTGGTTGATTTTAAATATATACTCAATGAATTTTCTGTGTTTTTGACACTTTTTTGTGATGTTGGGCAAATTTTGATCATTTTGAACTCATTTCTGTCATCTTGGCCAGGTTTGGAATTTTCAGTCATTTTGAAGTATTTGTCATTTTTTTAGCACTCTAAATAACTTCTTGTGTCATTTTTGTCTATTTCCAAATTATTGTAGACAGGATTTGCATCACTTTGGACAAATGTTGAGCGATGTTTCAAGTTTTTTTCGAGTTTATAACCATTTTTGTACAATTTCTGTGGTAGCATGACAGTTACAAATCTTGAAAAAATGAGAAAAGTTGAAAAACCTGGAATCAACACTTTTTTTTAACTTAATCTGTTTTCTGTTTTTGAGGCATGTTGCATTTTTTTTATCCAGCATTTTTTCTTTTCTTTTCTTTTATTTATTTTTACTTTCCAGAACCAGACATCTCACATGACATGTTCCAGGACTGTTTGAAAGTTGAATCAGATTCTTTTAGTTTGTACAGTTTCTGACTGATAAATGGTGTCGGTTCTGTTTTAAAGAAAATATTCCTTTTCAAAGTGCTGCTGAAACAGCAGTGAGTTTTGGGATTCGGAGGTCTATTAATGATGATTTCTCATCAGGCGTCCAACCTTCACCCAGCCGACCCGGACGGGAAGGCAGATCCTTATATTGTTCTCCGACTCGGCAAAAATGAAATCAAAGACAGAGACAACTACATTCCCAAACAGCTGAACCCTGTTTTTGGAAGGTAGATAACGGTTTGGTTAAATCTCTAGAATAAACCGTCCTGGTAGTTTTATCATGTCACTCCTTTGTTTCCTTGTTGCAGATCTTTCGAGATGCAGGCGACGTTTCCCCGTGAGTCGCTGCTGTCGGTGCTGATCTACGACTTTGACCTGGTGGGAGGAGACGACCTGATCGGAGAGACTCGGATCGACCTGGAGAACCGGTTCTACAGCCGCCACCGAGCCACCTGTGGACTACCCACCGAGTACAGCCTGTAAGTCAGTCAGATTAAAGTATAGAAACTGGTTCTGAGTTACTTTAAACCACTTTCTTTGAGCATCAGCTGTATTTGGAGAAACAAATTTGAAGCCTCCGCTGGAACTTTTATGTTGTTTAGTTAGTCTAAAAGCCTGAGGAGGACTTTCTGCAGATACTGTTGTTATTATTCTACTCTAAACCCAGTTTGTGTGCCTCTGTGTTGATCAGTGAGGGTTATAACGCCTGGAGAGACTGTTTGAAACCTTCAGAGCTGCTGTCCAAGATGTGCAGAGAAAACGGTTTGGACGGTCCTCACTTCAGACCAGGACGGATCACCGTCGCTGACAAAGTCTTCACTGGAAAGACGCTCTTCATGCACGAAGGTAGAGACGGAAAACACTGGAACACTGCTTTGGATTGAACTGTTTTAGGGTTCATAAGCAGCATTTAAACATTCAATAAATACAGCCACAAACAAAAGTTTCAATCCACCTATAAAGTCCATGTTTATCATCACAGCCTTGAGTTTCCAATGACTCCAATAACTCTGAATTTTCTATGATAGAATCATTGAAACTCACGAATCTTTATCACATAAAAATAATCATGTATTTTTGTTCCTTCGTAGATTTATTAAAGAATTTCTGGCAATCTGACAAAATCTGCTGGATCATAAATATACATACAGCAACTTGAATTATCAGTTTTGTTGATGTAGAAAGTTGTGTTGATCTAATGTTCTTAGTTTCATGACGGGATGGAAACTTTAGTTCTCAGCGTGTTGCTGTCCATCCATCAGGTGTATAATTTTTACCCATTATGTTGGTTTTTGCTTGTGTTTTCTCTCAGAGGAGCCGGTGGAGTCGTACGAACATTTGTCCCTGAAGATCCTTCATCGCTGGGCTGAGATCCCAGCTGTGGGCTGCAGACTGGTACCAGAACACATCGAGACCAGAACCTTGTTCAACAAGGCCCGGCCTGGAATGGACCAGGTACTGAAGCTCCGCTGACTCCAAGTGATCAGTTCTGTCTGTATGAACTCAAGATCTGTTGGGTCTTCAGCAGCAGCAACAGCAATAAAGCATCAACATAAAATACTTTAATGGGAAAATCTACAACTGAAAAAGTACTTAAAATTATTTAAAAAGTCTGCAAAAGCTACAAACTGAAAGAATCCTCAGATTTTCAACTTTCCAACAGTCTAGATTCAAGACCCTGAAGTTAGTGTTATTCAGATGTTTTATTTGTCACATACAGTCTGGGCAGTGAAATGATTCGTGATTGTTCCACAAGACTGAACAATAACAGCAACACATGATAAAAAAACACTCCTTAAAATCAGAAGAAGTCATAAATAAGGAGAAGTTAAGAAGGTATCAGGTGTGATCTGTGGTTCCACAGGTAAAATGAGGTTTAAATGTGAGTATATGCGTGTTTCAGGGTCAGGTCCAGATGTGGTGGACATGTTTCCTGTGGATTTGCCTCATCCAGGACCTTCAGTGGACATTTCACCTCGGAAACCCAAAGGGTGAGACTCACCTGAAGGCAGCATCTTCAACGTCTTCATAAAGCTGTAGATGAGACTGTTTTCTGAAAATTAAAGGTGTGTTTGTGTTTGTTCAGGTACGAGTTGAGGATCATCATCTGGAACACTGAGGATGTGATTCTGGAGGACAGTAACTTCCTGACCGGACAGAAGTCCAGCGACATCTACGTCAAAGGGTGAGGATGACTTCCATCTGGTTCTAAATGTAGATGTTCTGGTCTGATTATCAGAATAAAGGGTTCAGTTACTGATACTTTTGTGTCCATATCCAGGTTCATGGTGCTTTTACATGTTAGTATCCAAGTTTGTATCTTTGGTACTTTCATTTCCAGGTTTGGAACATTTTGGTGCCTTAATATTCAGGTTATTTATACTTTTGTATATTAATATCCAGTTTCTAGATACTTTTGTGCGTTATTAGTCAAGTCATTGATACTTTAGTGTGTCAATATCCAGGTTCTTAACACTTTGATGTGTTGATTTCAGGTTTTGAACACTTTTGCACATCAATATTCAGGTTTTTGATACTTTTGTTTGTTAATATCCAAGTATTTGGTACTTTTGTGCATTAATATCCACATTCTTCATACTTTTGTACATCATTATCCAAGTTCTTAGTACTTTTGTGCATTAATTTCCAAAGTTTTGATTGTTTTGTGTATTCATATCCAGGTTATTTGTTCCTTTGTCTATTAATATCCAGGTTATTGACACTTTAATGCATTATTATGTAGGTTTTTTAAACTTTCATGCATTATTATCCCAGTTATTGGTGCTTTTGTGTGTTGATATCCAGGTTATGGATACTTTTGCATGTTAAGATCTATGTTTTTAACAATTTGATATATTAATTTCCAGGTTTTAAACACTTTGGTGCAATATTATCTGGGTTCTTGATACTGATTCGTGCATTAATGTCCTGGTTCTTGATACTTTTGTGCATTAATAGTCAAGTTATTGATACTTTACTATGTGTGTTAATGTCCAGGGTTTTGATAGTTTTGTCTATAATATCCAGGTTATTGACACTCTCATGCGTTAATATGTAGGTTATTGATTCTTTTTTGCATTAATATCTGGTTTCTTGATACATTTCTGTGTTAATATCCAGGTTTTTGGTGCTTTTGTGTGTTAATATCCAGGTTTTTGGTACTTTTGTGTGTTTAATATCCAGGTTCTTGATAATTGAACTATAAGGATTAGTTGCTGTCTGCCTTAAAAATCAAGTATCAACAAATGCCTGAATTACCAACAGAAAATATTAGCAAAAAGACTATTTGATGTCAGATTTATCGGTTATTTCTACACATGTAGCCTTTAACGTTTTCTAAAATATTACATCTACATACACCAAGTGAAAACATCACATCTCCATCAGCTACTGTCCCTGTCTGGTCTACAGCTGGCTGAAAGGTCTGGAGGACGACCGGCAGGAGACCGATGTTCACTACAGCTCTCTGACTGGAGAAGGAAACTTCAACTGGCGCTTTGTGTTTCCCTTCAGCTACCTGCCGGCTGAGAAGGTGCTGATGTAGATGTAAACCTGATGAAACACCTGAGCTCCATCTCCACCTGGTGTTTAACGGCCTCCTCTGGTTCTCTCAGGTGGTGGTGGTGAGGAAGAGGGAAAACATCTTCTCTCTGGATAAAACCGAGCAGAAGCTTCCAGCCATCCTCATCCTGCAGGTCTGGGACTTTGAGACGCTGTCGTCCGATGACTTCTTAGGTGGGTTTGTTCAGGTGTGATTTAAAAAGGTCCTTGTGCAGTGATGCTCTGCTCCCAGAGCTCCTGAGACAGCAGTAACACTTCCTGGAAGACCTGCTCTGTAGACATGGATGGAGCTGAAGCTTCTAGACGGACAGATCTGGACTTCTAGATCAACAAGTTTCATTTTAGGGAAGAACAGAAGTAGCAGGGAGACAAATCTGTTGTTTTGTGTCATTTTGACATAATTTTGTGTCTCTTTGTGGTTGTTTTGTTTCTCTGTGGTCATTTTGTTTTCCTGTGTTATTGTTTTGCATCTCTTTTTGGTGATTTTGTGTCCCTTTGCAGTTGTGTTGTTTCTTCTGTGGTTGTTTTGAGTCTGTTTGTCGTCATTTTGTTTCTTTTTGCAGTCTCGTGTCTCTTTGCCGTCTCACTTTGTTTACCTTTACAGTTGTTTTGTGCCTTTTGTGTCTGTGTTTGTTTTGTGTCTCTTTGCAGTTGTGTTGCTTCTTTGTAGTCACTTTGTGTCTCTACTGTCTGTTTGTGTAACTTTTGATGGTCGTTTTGTCTTTCTTAGTGGTCATTTTGTTTGTCTTTCCAGTCTTGTGTCTCTTTGCAGTTCTTTTGTGTCTTTTTGTTTCTGTTTGCGTTTGTTTTTAGTCTCTTTGTGGCGATTGTGTGTCCCTTTGCAGTTGTGTGTCTTTTTATGGTTGTTTTGTGTCAGTTTGCAGTCATTTTGTTTGTTTTTCCAGTCTTGTGTCCCTTTGCCGTTGTGTTGTGCCTTATTGTGGCTGTTTTGCTTCTTTCTAGGGTCATTTTGTGTCTTTGTGATCATTTAGTTTTTCTTTGTAGTTGTTTTGTGTCTCTTTGTGGTAATTTTTTGTTCCTTTGCAGTTGTTTTGTGTCTTTTTGCAATTCAGTTGTGGACTTTTGTGGTAATATTGTGTGTCTTTGCACTCATTTTGTGTCTCCTCACTGTCGTTTTGTGTTACTTTGCAGTTGTGTTGTGTCTTTGTGGTCAATTTAGGTCTCTACTTTCTGTTTGTGTTGCTTTTTATGGTTGTTTTGTGTCTCTTTGCGGTGATTTAGCTTTTGTTTGTCCAAATTTTGCATCTCTTAGTAGTGACTTTGTGTCCCTTTGTAGTTGTTTTGTGTCTTCTGTTTTTGTTTTGTGTCTGTGTTCATTTTGTTCGTCTTTCCAGTCTTGTGTCTCTTCACAGCTATTTTGTGTCTTTTTTATGGTCATTTTGTGTCTTTTTATGGTTGTTTTGTGTCTGTGGTTGTTTTGCATCTTTTTGATGTTTTTTTGTGTGTTTGTGATCATTTAGTTTTTCTTTATTGTTGTTTTGTGTCTCTTTGTGGTCATTTTATTTGTCTTCGCAGTTGTTTTTGTCTTTTTGTGGTTGTTTTGTGTCTTTCTGTGGTCATTTAGTTTTCCTTGTTGTTTTGCATCTCTTAGTAGTGATTTTGTGTCCCTTCACAGTTGTATTCTGTCTTTTGTGGCTGTTTTGTCGCTGCGGTTGTGTTGTGTCTTTTTGCGGTCATTTTGTTTGTCTTTCCAGTCTTATTATTATTATTATTATTATTGTTTATTTAAAAGGGACCATGTACAATATTAAACATAAATGTTTCCATTTGATGTATTGCACCAGAGTTAGCTTTAAGCTAATTTCCATCTGCAGTCCCTTGGCAGGTCACAATAAAAACATCACAACATTAAAATGTTACAAAAAAGTACATGACACAGTGAAACAAAATATTATACACACTCACACTCTTAAAAGCATACATGTACACACAGTCACACACAAATACCAATTAGAAAGACATTAATGGCTGCAGTTCTTAAGCAAGTTTTTCAGTTTGCTTTTAAAACTGCTGATAGAAGTACACTTCTTATTGTCATCAGGCAGGGTGTTCCACTGACTTGTAGCTTTTACAGCTTTTACAGAAAAAGCTGACTATTCAAAGGTGGTGTGTGTGTCCCTTTGCAGTTGTGTTGTGTCTTTTTGTGGTCATTTTGTGTCTCTTTGTAGTCTTGTGTTTCTTTGCAGCTGACTGCGTCTCCTCCAGTGTTAATCTGCTGTTTGGTCTGTGGATGGTAGCTGCAGACCCTCAATGGTCACCATGATGAACACAGGAAGTGTTTGACTGTGTGTGTTTTTGTGTGTCTGTGTCTTTTTGTGTGTCTGTGTGTGTTCAGGCACGCTGGAGTTGAACCTCCATGGATTTCATCAAGGAGCAAAGACGGCGAAGTCGTGTAAGGCGGACATGTTGACGGACGGCTTGGAGAAGATCTCCATCTTCCAGCAGAAAAGAGCTCGAGGCTGGTGGCCTTTCAGCAAGTCTGGAGAGCTGACGGTGACACACACACACACACACACACACACACACACACACACACACACTGTACAGACCAACACAACACTACACAGACACACTAACGCTAGCTCATCCTGCAGGGGAAGGTGGAGGCTGAGTTCCATCTGGTGACGGTCGAAGAGGCCGAGAAGAATCCAGTCGGTCGAGCCAGAAAGGAGCCGGAACCTCTGCCCAAACCCAAGTATGGAGAAACACAAACAGAACGTCATTTTGTGTCTCTCTGTGGACATTTTGTGTCTCTTTGTGGTCATTCTGTGTCTCTCTGTGGTCATTCTGTGTGTCTTTGTGGTCATTTTGTGTCCCTTTGTTGTTGTTTTGAGTCTCTTTGTGGACATTTTGTGTCTTTGCTGTGTGGTAGTGTACTTTTATCGTTGCTGTTTTATGTCTCTGTGGACGTTTTGTATTTCTTTATGGTCATTTTGTGTGTCTTTGTGGTTGTTTTGTATCTTTTTGTGGTCATTTTGAGTCCGTTTGTGGTCATTTTGTGTCTCTTTGTTGTTGTTTTATGTCTCTGTAGACGTTTTGTGTCTCTTTATGGTCATTTTCTGTCTCTTTGTGGTTGTTTTGTGTCTCTCTGTGGTCATTTTGTGTCTTTTGTGGTCATTTTATGTACCTTTGTGGTCATTTTATGTCTCTTTGTGGTTGTTTTGTGTCTCTCTGTGGATGTTTTGTGTCTCTTTGTAATCATTTTGTGTCTCTTTGTTGTTGTTTTATGTCTCTGTGGACGTTTTGTGTCTCTTTGTGGTCATTTTATGCATCTTTATTGTCATTTTTGTGTCTTTGCATTGTAGTTGTGTACTCCTAGAGTCATTTAATTCGTCTTTGTGGTTGTTTTGGGTCTTTGTAATGTAGTTGTGTACTTTTTTGGTGATTTTACATCCCTTTGTTGTCATGTTGTGTCTTTGTGGGGGTTTTTTTAAGTCTTTGCAGTCTAGTCGTGTACTTCCAGGTTTGTTGTGTGTCTCTTAGGGTGTCCTTTGATGAAGCTGCAGATTAAAACCTGTTCATTTCCTCCTCCAGCCGTCCAGACACGTCGTTCTCGTGGTTCGTCAACCCCTTCAAGTGTTTCTTCCACCTGGTGTGGCGGAGCTACAAGAAGTACATCATCATCGCCCTGGTTCTGCTCATCACGGTGCTGTTCCTCGCTCTGCTGTTCTACACGCTGCCGGGAGCCATTTCTCAGAAGATCGTCAGCGGATAACGGTGAGTCAACATTCAACTGTATCTGCAGGAGCAAACGGAATCTTCATGCATGTTCTGACCACAAGAACCGTTCCTGTAGAACCTCCTTCAGAGGAGGAAACAGTTCCTACTCATGGAGAGGTACTTCTGAAAACAGCTGATTGGTTAAACTAAAATAGATGAAAACAAGCTGCCTTTTTCTGTGAAAAAAATCATGGTATAGTATGTTGTAAAAATGTGAAAAAAGTTATAGTATGTTGTTAAAAAAAGTCATATTATAGTATGTTGTAAAAATGTTTTAAAAAGTCATAGTATAGTATGTTGTACAAATATTTTAAAAGTCATAGTATAGTGCGTCGTAAAAAAAAGTCATAGTATAGTACATCGTAAAAAAGTTTTAAAAAGTCATAGTATAGTATGCTGTAAATTTTTTTAAAAAGTTATTGTATAGTATGTTGTAAAAATGTTTTTTTAAAAAGTCATAGTATAGTACGTTGTACAAATATTTTAAAAATACACATCTGAGTTCTGAGAAAAACTGTAACTAAAATAATTTAAAAGACCTGTGAAATGACCACAAAATTGGCCAAAATTACCACAAAACGACACAAAAGCACCCTAAAAACAGCTAAAACTACCCTAAAAGATTCAAATATGCAGATCAAATCATCACAAAAATTGTCAAAATTACCACAAAACAGGTGAATTGACGTTGAAGTATGCTAGCAAAAACATGGAAAATAACCCAAAAAGATGGCCAAGACTACCACAAAAAGTACCAAAATTATCACTAAAAGGACCAAAATTCCCACTAAAAGGACCAAATCACTACAGAGGGACAGAAAATCCCTCAGTTTAGGCTGTTAGATTGTTCCAGATAAGACAAGTACAAGATTCTTCAGAGCCGTTCTACCACGAGCCTGACAGGAAGAACTCCAACAGCTACTGAATGTTCCTGTGGTTCCCTCAAGGCTACAGGAGGAGTCCTACGAGGACGAGCCGGTCCACCTGATGGTGGCCAGTCGCTGCGGTTCAAAGCCAACACCGACTACGTGGACTTCTACTGGACCACACGGAGGCCTTCAAACCGGACCAACAAGTTCAGCGACTCCCCGACTCGTGGGTCTGAGGACGCCGCCGAGCCTCGGTCCAGCCGGCCTCCTGTCTGTGGGTGTTTGAGTGCTGAGAGGTTTGTGGATGCATGTGAACATTCTGTGTTGAAACAGCAGCTTTGGACTCAGTAACGCCAGGAAAAACCAAGAGCTCCTTTATTTGTGACTTCCACTAAAAAAACTGATGAAAATAAGTTTGCCAGGGTTCTGACTGATAACAGATTATTAAATAATGAAAATAATCCTTTAAATATTCCTTTAAACAATCCTTTTAGGTCTACATTTCCTTTACACTGACTTCTTGGTATATGTACAAGTATTTTGGGTGGAATATACCATTAAGCCCAATGTTCAAGGGTTCTTCTGGGAATATACCATTAAACCAACCTTTTAGGTAAATGTTCCAGGATGTTGGGTGGAATATACTATCAGATAAACCTTTTAGGTCTACATTGGAAGATTTTAGAGTAGAATATTACTCCAAACCATCCTTTAGGTCTACATTTAAGGTGGAATACTCCTTTACACCAAGATTTTTTTGGTCTACATTGAAGGATTTTAGGTGGAAAATTCCTTTGAACAAACTTTTTAAGTTTATGTTCAAGGATGTTGGGTGGAATATACCATCAGACCAACCTCCAAGGTCTACAGTAGTGAATTTTAGGTGGAATATACCATTAAACTCACCTTTTAGGTCTACATTGGAGGATTTTAGGTGGAATTTTCTTCCAGACCGTCTTTTAGTCTACATGTAAAGATGTTTAGGATGGTATATTCTTCCGAACCAACTTCTCAGGTCTACATTTCAGGTGGAATATTCCTCCATACTAACTTTTTTGGTCTACATTGAAGGATTTTTTCTAAACCATCCTTTCGGGTCTATATTTGAGATTTTTAGGTGGAATATTCCTTTTAACCAGCCCCTCAGGTCTCTTTGAGGATTTTGGATGGAATACTCAGTTAAACCAACATTTTAGGTGCATGTCTAAGGATTTTTGGTGGAATGTTCCTTTAAGGTGGATGAGTGAGGACCTTGTAGATGGAATACTTCCTGAAACCAACCTTTTAGATCAACATTCAAAGATTTAAGGTGGAATATTCCTTTAAACCAACCTAAATTTCATGTTTTGATCATTATCAAGTGAGAAACTTCAATCCAGACTCCTCATAATGACGTTTGAGATTTATGCTGCTGTTATTTGTTTAGTCCAGACTAAATGACAGAAATCCACAACTGTAATTTTATTTCAGGACTCGGTTATTAAATGTCAAAACAATCCATATGACTCTAAAAACTCAACAGCTTTACAAACTCTAAGATTAAACTCTCCACAAGGATCCAAAATAAGTTGGACTTCTACATGAGAGCTTTAATTATTCTTCATCTACTTCCTGAAAAGTTTGGTCAATAAAAAAGACAAAAACTAATATTTTCAGCTGAACTAAAGACAGACTTTGTGATTTTTCTGCTCACATGTTGTGTTGTTGTAAACTTCCTCTTTCAAATAAATATCCTCCTAACCCCCTGGAAACCAGCATTTGTCCTGTTTTTGTGTTGTTCCTCAGCGACCCTAGACAGCCGGGTCCTAATGTTTTTTGAGCAACACACCATACTATGACGTTTTTACAATGATGGTTCTACTATGGAACCAGTTTGACATGTTCAGGCGTTCTTTGTGTGAAAACTCAGAGATTTCAGGGATCAGAAGGTGGTTTTCAACTTTCTTTATTAACTTTCTGCTTCAACTTTAAATTAAATTTCCTTGACTAACCCAGCCCTCTGGACTTCCAGGAAGCTGTGTTCCTATTGGCTGTCCAGGTGGCTGCTTGGTGTTATCAGGAACACCTGAGCAGCTCAGTGTCTTCCTGCTTTATTTAGCTGCAGACAAACATTTCCTCTGTTTCTCTTCACCAGTGAACTGGGTTTGGCTTCATTGCTTTAGTTTGTTCTTTAGGCGTTGGCTTGCAGCTTCCAGCAGTAAAATAGTCTTTAATGTGTTTCTTGGTGTGTTTTAGGGCTTTGTACTGGATAATTGTCTTGGTAAATGTAGTTCTTTAGCCACAGTTAGCACATGGTGCTAATGTGTGCAGTGATTAGTGGATTTGATGCAGCTGAGTTGTGTCTTTATCTTGGCTGTAGTGAGTCTTTAGAGGTTTCTGGTCAGACACATTCTGTATTCTTGTTTGTGAACCAACGTTGGTTGTCCAGAAGGTAAGAGTTCCTGTCCTGATTCTCTGTTCTCAGAGGTTCTCTGGTAGGCTGCAGGAGACTTTAGCGTTTGGGTTGTGCTAGTTTGGTTTTTGTATGGTTTCATTTGGACGACTATCTTGAGGCCCCTCCATGTGGTTTAGTGAGGTTTTCTGGAACAGTTCTACAAAGCAACCTGCAGCAGAAGAGACTTTGAGAGTTTTAGGAAGTTCTGGAGACCAGACTTTAGAGCAGCAGAAACATTTGTCAGCAGTTTGAGCAGGAGAAGGTGAGCTTCAGAGTAGAAATGAGACAGAAACCTTCTTGACTCCGTGTAGGTGAGGTCCTGTACCAAGAGTTTGAGCAGGTTGTAAAGAGTCTGTAGTTCTTTGGTCTGAAAGCACAAGAAGAGTCGACTCATTAAAGGAGAAAACAGGAGATATTGTTGGTTCTTCTGTCGCTCTGCAGTTTCCTTAGACTGAATATCAAGTTTATATTTTAAATGATTTCCCATGTGAGCCCAAGAAGACTTCAATAAACTCCCTCCATCCCCTGGACACAACATATTTTATTACCATGTTAAGTCTTTTTCTTTTAAATATGTTTTTGAGTTTTAATCATAGTTTCAGCATATTTTTTTTCTCTTTGCTTGTTTAGTTTTGTCATCTGTGTGAAAGGTGCTAAACAAATAAAGTTCAATTGATAAACTGAATAATTGACTAACTCATGATTGTGACAACAGAAATATTTTCATTGTGATTTAAGGGATTGTTTCATTTTTAAGGTTGGGGTTAAAATCTTGACAGAAAAAAAAGATTAAAGAAATAAACTGCATTAAAAAAAGAAATTAAATCAAAGGAAAAAAGCATTTAATACAATAAAACTTTTAAAAAGAAAATTAAACATTAAATACAATTAAATTATATTAAACAGACAAAATATTTAATTAGATAATTAAACAGAAGATACAAAACATGTAATTAAATTAAACAAAATTTTAAAACAAAAATATTAAACATTAAAGATGAAGTATTTTAGATAATTAAACATTTAAAAAATACAATTAAACAAGAAGAATATTAAACATTCAAAAAAATACAAAACATTTAATTAAATGATTAAATGTTTAATTAGAAAACTAAATCTTAAAGACAATAAAACTTTAAATAGGAATTAAACAGAAAATGCAATGAAGCATTTAAAAACAAAATCAAACATTAACAGGTGGTAAAACATTTAAAAAGAAAAACCTTAAAGATTTAATCGAAAAATTAAACATTGGGAAAGAAAACGGCATTTTTCAAACAAGCCGATAAAACATTTGAAAAAACAACAATTAAACATTAAAAAGACAAAACATTTGGAAATCAAATCAGACATTAGAAAAGAAAAGGTGAGAAAAGAGCAAAACTAAACATTTAAGAAGAATCAAACTAAAGACAAAACATTTGAAAAGACACCAGTTAGACTTTAGAAGATCAAATTAAACAGAAGAGACAATAAAACAATCAAAAAGAGCAAAAACAGAAAAAGGTCTTGTTTTCTAGTCTGAAATGAAAACATCAAGTTGTTTCTTCAAACATTTCCTCTTTCTATGTTCTTGGTTTGATTGTGGACAGATTTACTAAGAACTCATTTCAGAAAACTGCTTTCCAGATAAAGTCTACTAGTAGTTGAAGGCATTGATCAAACTAATGTTACCTTCTGATCTCCACAAACTTTACTGTTCAGTGAAGAGAAACAAAGTTTGTTGAGGATTTCTAAAAAACCCACAGGTTAAGGTCTGAGAAGAACTCAGATGGATGATCTAAATGTGAAATCAAGACTCATGGTCACAAGTTTTTAAGGCTTCTGTTAAACCAGAAAGTTCAAACTAACAGAGAAGTTCCTGGAGAAACTTTTAAAACTTCAGTCCTTGGACTGTCTGAAGGTTCAAACTAACAGAGAACTAGTC